>NW_022096439.1:0-23393 GCF_006542625.1 Nomascus leucogenys
TTATGAGAAACTGCAAGTTGCCATTCACAGCGCTAAGGGGCTTATACTGGAAAAAGGACATCTTCCAACAAAAACTAAACAGAAGCATTCTGTGAAACTTCTTTCTGTTCTGTGCACTCATCTAACAGAGTTCAAGCATACTTTAGATTGAGCAGTTCTGAAACACCCCTTCTGTAGAAACTGCAAGCAGAAATTCGGAGCGCGACGGGGCCTATAGTGCAAAAAGGTATATCTTCAAATAAAAACTACACAGAAGCATTCTGTGAAACTTCTTTCTGTTCTTTGCATTCAACTAACAGAGTTACTATTGATTGAGCAGTTCTGAAACACTCTTTCTGTGGAAACTGCAAGTGCATATTCTGAGCACTAAGTGTCCTATAGTGGAAAAAGGAATATCCTCAATAAAAACAACACAGAAGCATTCTGTGAAACTTGTTTCTGTTCTGTGCATTCAACTAACAGAGTTGAAGCTTACTTTTGATTGAGCAGTTCCTAAACACTCTTTCTGTAGAAAGTGCAATTTGACATTTCGAGCGCTACTGGGCCCATAGTGGAAAAAGGGATATCTTCCAATAAAAACTTCACAGAAGCATTCTGTGAAACTTCTTTCTGTTCTGTGCATTTAACTAACAGATTTGAAGCTTACTTTTGATTGAGCATTTCTGAAACACTCTTTATGAAGAAACTGCAAGTCGACATTCGGAGCGCTACTGGGCCCATAGTGGAAAAAGATATATCTTCAAATAAAAACTACACAGAAGCATTCTGTGAAACTGCTTTGTGTTCTGTCCATTCAACTAAGAGAGTTGAAGCTTACTTTTGATTCAGCATTTCTGAAACACTCTTTCTGTAGAAACTGCAATTTGAGATTTCGAGCGCTACTGGGCCCATAGTGGAAAAAGGGATATCTTCCAATAAAAACTACACAGAAGCATTCTGTGAAACTTCTTTCTGTTCTGTGCATTGAACTAACAGAGTTGAAGCTGACTTTTGATTGAGCAGTTCTGAAACACTCTTTCTGTAGAACCTGCAAATTGACATTCCGAGCGCTAAGAGTCCTACAGTGGAAAAAGGAATATCTCCAAATAAAAACTACACAGAAGCATTCTGTGAAACTTCTTTCTGTTCTGTGCATTCAACTAACAGAGTTGAAGCTTACTTTTGATTGAGCAGTTCTGAAACACTCTTTCTGTAGAAACTGCAGGTGGACATTCTGAGCGCTAAGGGGCCTATAGTGGAAAAAGGAATATCTTCAAATAAAAACTACCCAGAAGCATTCTGTGAAACTTCTTACACTTCTGTCCATTCAACTAACAGAGTTGCAGCATACATTTGATTGAGCAGTTCTGAAACACCCTTTCTGTAGGAACTGCAAGTTGACATTCCGAGCGCAAAGGGACCTATAGTGGAAAAAAGAATATCTCCAAATAAAAGCTACACAGAAGCATTCTCTGAAACTTCTTTCTGTTCTGTGCATTCATCTAACTGAGTTGAAGCTTACTTTTGATTGAGCAGTTCTGAAACACACTTTATGAAGACACTGCAAGTTGACATTCCGAGCGCTAAAGCGCCTATAGTGGCAAAAGGGATATCTTCCAACAAAAACTACACAGAAGCATTCTGTGAAACTTCTTTCTGTTCTGTGCATTCAACTAACAGAGTTGAAGCTTACTTTTCATTGAGCAGCTCTGAAACACTCTTTCTGTGAAATAGCAGCAGATATTCGGAGCGCTATGGGGCCTATAGTGCAAAAAGGGATATCTTCAAATAAAAACTACACAGAAGCATTCTGTGAAACTTCTTTCTGTTCTGTGCATTCAATTAACAGAGTTGAAGCTCACTTTTGGTTGAGCAGTTCTGAAACACTCTTTCTGTAGAAACTGCAATTTCATATTCTGGGCATTAAATGGCCTATAGGGAAAAAGGAATATCTTCAAATTAAAACTACACTGAAGCATTCTGTGAAACTGCTTTGTGTTCTGTCCATTAAACTAACAGAGTTGAAGCTTACTTTAGATTGAGTAGTTCTAAAACACTCTTTCTGTAGAACCTGCAAGTTGACATTCCAAGCGCTAAGAGTCCTCCAGTGGAAAAAGGAATATCTCCAAATAAAAACTACACAGAAGCATTCTGTGAAACTTCTTTCTGTTCTGTTCATTCAACTAACAGAGTTGAAGCTTACTTTTGATTGAGCAGTTCTGAAACACTCTTTCTGTAGAAACTGCAGGTGGACATTCGGAACGCTACTGGGCCCAGAGTGGAAAAAGGTATATCTTCAAATAAAAACTACACAGAAGCATTCTGTGAAACTGCTTTGTGTTCTGTCCATTCAACTAACAGAGTTGAAGCTTACTTTTGATTGAGCAGTTCTGAAACACTCTTTCTGTAGAAACTGCAAGTGGACATTCCGAGCGCTAAGGGTCCTGTAGTGGAAAAAGGAATATGTCCAAATAAAAACTACACAGAAGCATTCTGTGAAACTTCTTTCTGTTCTGTGCATTCAACTAACAGAGTTGAAGCTTACCTTTGATTGAGCAGTTCTGAAACACTCTTTATGAAGAAACTGCAAGTTGCCATTCACAGCGCTAAGGGGCTTATACTGGAAAAAGGGATATCTTCCAACAAAACTAAACAGAAGCATTCTGTGAAACTTCTTTCTGTTCTGCGCATTCATCTAACAGAGTTCAAGCATACTTTAGATTGAGCAGTTCTGAAACACTCCTTCTGTAGAAACTGCAAGCAGACATTCGGAGCGCTATGGGGCCTATAGTGCAAAGAGGTATATCTTCAAATAAAAACTACACAGAAGCATTCTGTGAAACTTCTTTCTGTTCTGTGCATTCAACTAACAGAGTTGAAGCTTATATTGATTGAGCATTCTGAAACACTCTTTCTGTGGAAACTGCAAGTGCATATTCTGAGCACTAAATGTCCTATAGTGGAAAAAGGAATATCTTCAATAAAAACAACACAGAAGCATTCTGTGAAACTTCTTTCTGTTCTGTTCATTCAACTAACAGAGTTGAAGCTGACTTTTGATTGAGCAGTTCTGAAACACTGTTTCTGTAGAACCTGCAAATTGACATTCCGAGCGCTAAGAGTCCTACAGTGGAAAAAGGAATATCTCCAAATAAAAACTACACAGAAGCATTCTGTGAAACTTCTTTCTGTTCTGTGCATTCAACTAACAGAGTTGAAGCTTACTTTTGATTGAGCAGTTCTGAAACACTCTTTCTGTAGAAACTGCAGGTGGACATTCTGAGCGCTAAGGGGCCTATAGTGGAAAAAGTAATATCTTCAAATAAAAACTACCCAGAAGCATTCTGTGAAACTTCTTACACTTCTGTCCATTCAAGTAACAGAGTTGCAGCATACATTTGATTGAGCAGTTCTGAAACACTCTTTCTGTAGGAACTGCAAATTGACATTCCGAGCGCAAAGGGACCTATAGTGGAAAAAAGAATATCTCCAAATAAAAGCTACACAGAAGCATTCTCTGAAACTTCTTTCTGTTCTGTGCATTCAACTAACAGAGTTGAAGATTACTTTTCATTGAGCAGCTCTGAAACACTCTTTCTGTAGAAATAGCAAGCAGACATTCGGAGCGCTATGGGGCCTATAGTGCAAAAAGGGATATCTTCAAATAAAAACTACACAGAAGCATTCTGTGAAACTTCTTTCTGTTCTGTGCATTCAATTAACAGAGTTGAAGCTCACTTTTGGTTGAGCAGTTCTGAAACACTCTTTCTGTAGAAACTGCAATTTCATATTCTGGGCATTAAATGGCCTATAGTGGAAAAAGGAATATCTTCAAATTAAAACTACACTGAAGCATTCTGTGAAACTGCTTTGTGTTCTGTCCATTAAACTAACAGAGTTGAAGCTTACTTTAGATTGAGTAGTTCTAAAACACTCTTTCTGTAGAACCTGCAAGTTGACATTCCAAGCGCTAAGAGTCCTCCAGTGGAAAAAGGAATATCTCCAAATAAAAACTACACAGAAGCATTCTGTGAAACTTCTTTCTGTTCTGTTCATTCAACTAACAGAGTTGAAGCTTACCTTTGATTGAGCAGTTCTGAAACACTCTTTCTGTAGAAACTGCAGGTGGACATTCGGAACGCTACTGGGCCCAGAGTGGAAAAAGGTATATCTTGAAATAAAAACTACACAGAAGCATTCTGTGAAACTGCTTTGTGTTCTGTCCATTCAACTAACAGAGTTGAAGCTTACTTTTGATTGAGCAGTTCTGAAACACTCTTTCTGTAGAAATGCAAGTGGACATTCCGAGCGCTAAGGGTCCTGTAGTGGAAAAAGGAATATGTCCAAATAAAAACTACACAGAAGCATTCTGTGAAACTTCTTTCTGTTCTGTGCATTCAACTAACAGAGTTGAAGCTTACTTTCATTGAGCAGTTCTGAAACACTCTTTATGAAGAAACTGCAAGTTGCCATTCACAGCGCTAAGGGGCTTATACTGGAAAAAGGAATCTTCCAACAAAAACTAAACAGAAGCATTCTGTGAAACTTCTTTCTGTTCTGTGCATTCATCTAACAGAGTTCAAGCTTACTTTAGATTGAGCAGTTCTGAAACACTCCTTCTGTAGAAACTGCAAGCAGACATTCGGAGCGCGACGGGGCCTATAGTGCAAAAAGGTATATCTTCAAATAAAAACTACACAGAAGCATTCTGTGAAACTTCTTTCTGTTCTTTGCATTCAACTAACAGAGTTGAAGCTTACTATTGATTGAGCAGTTCTGAAACACTCTTTCTGTGGAAACTGCAAGTGCATATTCTGAGCACTAAATGTCCTATAGTGGAAAAAGGAATATCTTCAATAAAAACAACACAGAAGCATTCTGTGAAACTTCTTTCTGTTCTGTGCATTCAACTAACAGAGTTGAAGCTTACTTTTGATTGAGCAGTTCCTAAACACTCTTTCTGTAGAAAGTGCAATTTGACATTTCGAGCGCTACTGGGCCCATAGTGGAAAAAGGGATATCTTCCAATAAAAACTTCACAGAAGCATTCTGTGAAACTGCTTTCTGTTCTGTGCATTTAACTAACAGATTTGAAGCTTACTTTTGATTGAGCATTTCTGAAACACTCTTTATGAAGAAACTGCAAGTCGACATTCGGAGCGCTACTGGGCCCATAGTGGAAAAAGATATATCTTCAAATAAAAACTACACAGAAGCATTCTGTGAAACTGCTTTGTGTTCTGTCCATTCAACTAAGAGAGTTGAAGCTTACTTTTGATTCAGCATTTCTGAAACACTCTTTCTGTAGAAACTGCAATTTGAATTTCGAGCGCTACTGGGCCCATAGTGGAAAAAGGGATATCTTCCAATAAAAACTACACAGAAGCATTCTGTGAAACTTCTTTCTGTTCTGTGCATTGAACTAACAGAGTTGAAGCTGACTTTTGATTGAGCAGTTCTGAAACACTCTTTCTGTAGAACCTGCAAATTGACATTCCGAGCGCTAAGAGTCCTACAGTGGAAAAAGGAATATCTCCAAATAAAAACTACACAGAAGCATTCTGTGAAACTTCTTTCTGTTCTGTGCATTCAACTAACAGAGTTGAAGCTTACTTTTGATTGAGCAGTTCTGAAACACTCTTTCTGTAGAAACTGCAGGTGGACATTCTGAGCGCTAAGGGGCCTATAGTGGAAAAAGGAATATCTTCAAATAAAAACTACCCAGAAGCATTCTGTGAAACTTCTTACACTTCTGTCCATTCAACTAACAGAGTTGCAGCATACATTTGATTGAGCAGTTCTGAAACACCCTTTCTGTAGGAACTGCAAGTTGACATTCCGAGCGCAAAGGGACCTATAGTGGAAAAAAGAATATCTCCAAATAAAAGCTACACAGAAGCATTCTCTGAAACTTCTTTCTGTTCTGTGCATTCATCTAACTGAGTTGAAGCTTACTTTTGATTGAGCAGTTCTGAAACACACTTTATGAAGACCTGCAAGTTGACATTCCGAGCGCTAAAGCGCCTATAGTGGCAAAAGGGATATCTTCCAACAAAAACTACACAGAAGCATTCTGTGAAACTTCTTTCTGTTCTGTGCATTCAACTAACAGAGTTGAAGTTACTTTTCATTGAGCAGCTCTGAAACACTCTTTCTGTTGAAATAGCAAGCAGACATTCGGAGCGCTATGGGGCCTATAGTGCAAAAAGGGATATCTTCAAATAAAAACTACACAGAAGCATTCTGTGAAACTTCTTTCTGTTCTGTGCATTCAATTAACAGAGTTGAAGCTCACTTTTGGTTGAGCAGTTCTGAAACACTCTTTCTGTAGAAACTGCAATTTCATATTCTGGGCATTAAATGGCCTATAGGGAAAAAGGAATATCTTCAAATTAAAACTACACTGAAGCATTCTGTGAAACTGCTTTGTGTTCTGTCCATTAAACTAACAGAGTTGAAGCTTACTTTAGATTGAGTAGTTCTAAAACACTCTTTCTGTAGAACCTGCAAGTTGACATTCCAAGCGCTAAGAGTCCTCCAGTGGAAAAAGGAATATCTCCAAATAAAAACTACACAGAAGCATTCTGTGAAACTTCTTTCTGTTCTGTTCATTCAACTAACAGAGTTGAAGCTTACTTTTGATTGAGCAGTTCTGAAACACTCTTTCTGTAGAAACTGCAGGTGGACATTCGGAACGCTACTGGGCCCAGAGTGGAAAAAGGTATATCTTCAAATAAAAACTACACAGAAGCATTCTGTGAAACTGCTTTGTGTTCTGTCCATTCAACTAACAGAGTTGAAGCTTACTTTTGATTGAGCAGTTCTGAAACACTCTTTCTGTAGAAACTGCAAGTGGACATTCCGAGCGCTAAGGGTCCTGTAGTGGAAAAAGGAATATGTCCAAATAAAAACTACACAGAAGCATTCTGTGAAACTTCTTTCTGTTCTGTGCATTCAACTAACAGAGTTGAAGCTTACCTTTGATTGAGCAGTTCTGAAACACTCTTTATGAAGAAACTGCAAGTTGCCATTCACAGCGCTAAGGGGCTTATACTGGAAAAAGGATATCTTCCAACAAAAACTAAACAGAAGCATTCTGTGAAACTTCTTTCTGTTCTGTGCATTCATCTAACAGAGTTCAAGCATACTTTAGATTGAGCAGTTCTGAAACACTCCTTCTGTAGAAACTGCAAGCAGACATTCGGAGCGCGACGGGGCCTATAGTGCAAAAAGGTATATCTTCAAATAAAAACTACACAGAAGCATTCTGTGAAACTTCTTTCTGTTCTTTGCATTCAACTAACAGAGTTGAAGCTTACTATTGATTGAGCAGTTCTGAAACACTCTTTCTGTGGAAACTGCAAGTGCATATTCTGAGCACTAAATGTCCTATAGTGGAAAAAGGAATATCTTCAATAAAAACAACACAGAAGCATTCTGTGAAACTTCTTTCTGTTCTGTGCATTCAACTAACAGAGTTGAAGCTTACTTTTGATTGAGCAGTTCCTAAACACTCTTTCTGTAGAAAGTGCAATTTGACATTTCGAGCGCTACTGGGCCCATAGTGGAAAAAGGGATATCTTCCAATAAAAACTTCACAGAAGCATTCTGTGAAACTTCTTTCTGTTCTGTGCATTTAACTAACAGATTTGAAGCTTACTTTTGATTGAGCATTTCTGAAACACTCTTTATGAAGAAACTGCAAGTCGACATTCGGAGCGCTACTGGGCCAATAGTGGAAAAAGATATATCTTCAAATAAAAACTACACAGAAGCATTCTGTGAAACTGCTTTGTGTTCTGTCCATTCAACTAAGAGAGTTGAAGCTTACTTTTGATTAGCATTTCTGAAACACTCTTTCTGTAGAAACTGCAATTTGACATTTCGAGCGCTACTGGGCCATAGTGGAAAAAGGGATATCTTCCAATAAAAACTACACAGAAGCATTCTGTGAAACTTCTTTCTGTTCTGTGCATTGAACTAACAGAGTTGAAGCTACTTTTGATTGAGCAGTTCTGAAACACTCTTTCTGTAGAACTGCAAAGACATTCGAGCGCTAGGGCCTAAGTGAAAAAGGATATCTCAAATAAAAACTACACAGAAGCATTCTGTGAAACTTCTTTCTGTTCTGTGCATTCAACTAACAGAGTTGAAGCTTACTTTGATTGAGCAGTTCTGAAACACTCTTTCTGTGAAACTGCAAGTGCATATTCTGAGCACTAAATGTCCTATAGTGGAAAAAGGAATATCTTCAATAAAAACAACACAGAAGCATTCTGTGAAACTTCTTTCTGTTCTGTGCATTCAACTAACAGAGTTGAAGCTTACTTTTGATTGAGCAGTTCTGAAACACTCTTTCTGTAGAAATGCAATTGACATTTCGAGCGCTATGGGCCATAGTGGAAAAAGGGATATCTTCCAATAAAAACTCACAGAAGCATTCTGTGAAACTTCTTTCTGTTCTGTGCATTTAACTAACAGATTTGAAGCTTACTTTTGATTGAGCATTTCTGAAACACTCTTTATGAAGAAACTGCAAGTCGACATTCGGAGCGCTATGGGCCATAGTGGAAAAAGATATATCTTCAAATAAAAACTACACAGAAGCATTCTGTGAAACTGCTTTGTGTTCTGTCCATTCAACTAAGAGAGTTGAAGCTTACTTTTGATTAGCATTTCTGAAACACTCTTTCTGTAGAAACTGCAATTTGAATTTCGAGCGCTACTGGGCCCATAGTGGAAAAAGGGATATCTTCCAATAAAAACTACACAGAAGCATTCTGTGAAACTTCTTTCTGTTCTGTGCATTGAACTAACAGAGTTGAAGCTGACTTTTGATTGAGCAGTTCTGAAACACTCTTTCTGTAGAACCTGCAAATTGACATTCCGAGCGCTAAGAGTCCTACAGTGGAAAAAGGAATATCTCCAAATAAAAACTACACAGAAGCATTCTGTGAAACTTCTTTCTGTTCTGTGCATTCAACTAACAGAGTTGAAGCTTACTTTTGATTGAGCAGTTCTGAAACACTCTTTCTGTAGAAACTGCAGGTGGACATTCTGAGCGCTAAGGGGCCTATAGTGGAAAAAGGAATATCTTCAAATAAAAACTACCCAGAAGCATTCTGTGAAACTTCTTACACTTCTGTCCATTCAACTAACAGAGTTGCAGCATACATTTGATTGAGCAGTTCTGAAACACCCTTTCTGTAGGAACTGCAAGTTGACATTCCGAGCGCAAAGGGACCTATAGTGGAAAAAAGAATATCTCCAAATAAAAGCTACACAGAAGCATTCTCTGAAACTTCTTTCTGTTCTGTGCATTCATCTAACTGAGTTGAAGCTTACTTTTGATTGAGCAGTTCTGAAACACACTTTATGAAGACACTGCAAGTTGACATTCCGAGCGCTAAAGCGCCTATAGTGGCAAAAGGGATATCTTCCAACAAAAACTACACAGAAGCATTCTGTGAAACTTCTTTCTGTTCTGTGCATTCAACTAACAGAGTTGAAGCTTACTTTTCATTGAGCAGCTCTGAAACACTCTTTCTGTGAAATAGCAAGCAGATATTCGGAGCGCTATGGGGCCTATAGTGCAAAAAGGGATATCTTCAAATAAAAACTACACAGAAGCATTCTGTGAAACTTCTTTCTGTTCTGTGCATTCAATTAACAGAGTTGAAGCTCACTTTTGGTTGAGCAGTTCTGAAACACTCTTTCTGTAGAAACTGCAATTTCATATTCTGGGCATTAAATGGCCTATAGAGGAAAAAGGAATATCTTCAAATTAAAACTACACTGAAGCATTCTGTGAAACTGCTTTGTGTTCTGTCCATTAAACTAACAGAGTTGAAGCTTACTTTAGATTGAGTAGTTCTAAAACACTCTTTCTGTAGAACCTGCAAGTTGACATTCCAAGCGCTAAGAGTCCTCCAGTGGAAAAAGGAATATCTCCAAATAAAAACTACACAGAAGCATTCTGTGAAACTTCTTTCTGTTCTGTTCATTCAACTAACAGAGTTGAAGCTTACTTTTGATTGAGCAGTTCTGAAACACTCTTTCTGTAGAAACTGCAGGTGGACATTCGGAACGCTACTGGGCCCAGAGTGGAAAAAGGTATATCTTCAAATAAAAACTACACAGAAGCATTCTGTGAAACTGCTTTGTGTTCTGTCCATTCAACTAACAGAGTTGAAGCTTACTTTTGATTGAGCAGTTCTGAAACACTCTTTCTGTAGAAACTGCAAGAAGACATTCCGAGCGCTAAGGGTCCTGTAGTGGAAAAAGGAATATGTCCAAATAAAAACTACACAGAAGCATTCTGTGAAACTTCTTTCTGTTCTGTGCATTCAACTAACAGAGTTGAAGCTTACCTTTGATTGAGCAGTTCTGAAACACTCTTTATGAAGAAACTGCAAGTTGCCATTCACAGCGCTAAGGGGCTTATACTGGAAAAAGGATATCTTCCAACAAAACTAAACAGAAGCATTCTGTGAAACTTCTTTCTGTTCTGTGCATTCATCTAACAGAGTTCAAGCATACTTTAGATTGAGCAGTTCTGAAACACTCCTTCTGTAGAAACTGCAAGCAGACATTCGGAGCGCTATGGGGCCTATAGTGCAAAAGGTATATCTTCAAATAAAAACTACACAGAAGCATTCTGTGAAACTTCTTTCTGTTCTGTGCATTCAACTAACAGAGTTGAAGCTTATATTGATTGAGCATTTCTGAAACACTCTTTCTGTGGAAACTGCAAGTGCATATTCTGAGCACTAAATGTCCTATAGTGGAAAAAGGAATATCTTCAATAAAAACAACACAGAAGCATTCTGTGAAACTTCTTTCTGTTCTGTTCATTCAACTAACAGAGTTGAAGCTGACTTTTGATTGAGCAGTTCTGAAACACTGTTTCTGTAGAACCTGCAAATTGACATTCCGAGCGCTAAGAGTCCTACAGTGGAAAAAGGAATATCTCCAAATAAAAACTACACAGAAGCATTCTGTGAAACTTCTTTCTGTTCTGTGCATTCAACTAACAGAGTTGAAGCTTACTTTTGATTGAGCAGTTCTGAAACACTCTTTCTGTAGAAACTGCAGGTGGACATTCTGAGCGCTAAGGGGCCTATAGTGGAAAAAGTAATATCTTCAAATAAAAACTACCCAGAAGCATTCTGTGAAACTTCTTACACTTCTGTCCATTCAAGTAACAGAGTTGCAGCATACATTTGATTGAGCAGTTCTGAAACACCCTTTCTGTAGGAACTGCAAATTGACATTCCGAGCGCAAAGGGACCTATAGTGGAAAAAAGAATATCTCCAAATAAAAGCTACACAGAAGCATTCTCTGAAACTTCTTTCTGTTCTGTGCATTCAACTAACAGAGTTGAAGATTACTTTTCATTGAGCAGCTCTGAAACACTCTTTCTGTAGAAATAGCAAGCAGACATTCGGAGCGCTATGGGGCCTATAGTGCAAAAAGGGATATCTTCAAATAAAAACTACACAGAAGCATTCTGTGAAACTTCTTTCTGTTCTGTGCATTCAATTAACAGAGTTGAAGCTCACTTTTGGTTGAGCAGTTCTGAAACACTCTTTCTGTAGAAACTGCAATTTCATATTCTGGGCATTAAATGGCCTATAGTGGAAAAAGGAATATCTTCAAATTAAAACTACACTGAAGCATTCTGTGAAACTGCTTTGTGTTCTGTCCATTAAACTAACAGAGTTGAAGCTTACTTTAGATTGAGTAGTTCTAAAACACTCTTTCTGTAGAACCTGCAAGTTGACATTCCAAGCGCTAAGAGTCCTCCAGTGGAAAAAGGAATATCTCCAAATAAAAACTACACAGAAGCATTCTGTGAAACTTCTTTCTGTTCTGTTCATTCAACTAACAGAGTTGAAGCTTACTTTGATTGAGCAGTTCTGAAACACTCTTTCTGTAGAAACTGCAGGTGGACATTCGGAACGCTACTGGGCCCAGAGTGGAAAAAGGTATATCTTGAAATAAAAACTACACAGAAGCATTCTGTGAAACTGCTTTGTGTTCTGTCCATTCAACTAACAGAGTTGAAGCTTACTTTTGATTGAGCAGTTCTGAAACACTCTTTCTGTAGAAATTGCAAGTGGACATTCCGAGCGCTAAGGGTCCTGTAGTGGAAAAAGGAATATGTCCAAATAAAAACTACACAGAAGCATTCTGTGAAACTTCTTTCTGTTCTGTGCATTCAACTAACAGAGTTGAAGCTTACTTTCATTGAGCAGTTCTGAAACACTCTTTATGAAGAAACTGCAAGTTGCCATTCACAGCGCTAAGGGGCTTATACTGGAAAAAGGAATCTTCCAACAAAAACTAAACAGAAGCATTCTGTGAAACTTCTTTCTGTTCTGTGCATTCATCTAACAGAGTTCAAGCATACTTTAGATTGAGCAGTTCTGAAACACTCCTTCTGTAGAAACTGCAAGCAGACATTCGGAGCGCGACGGGGCCTATAGTGCAAAAAGGTATATCTTCAAATAAAAACTACACAGAAGCATTCTGTGAAACTTCTTTCTGTTCTTTGCATTCAACTAACAGAGTTGAAGCTTACTATTGATTGAGCAGTTCTGAAACACTCTTTCTGTGGAAACTGCAAGTGCATATTCTGAGCACTAAATGTCCTATAGTGGAAAAAGGAATATCTTCAATAAAAACAACACAGAAGCATTCTGTGAAACTTCTTTCTGTTCTGTGCATTCAACTAACAGAGTTGAAGCTTACTTTTGATTGAGCAGTTCCTAAACACTCTTTCTGTAGAAAGTGCAATTTGACATTTCGAGCGCTACTGGGCCCATAGTGGAAAAAGGGATATCTTCCAATAAAAACTTCACAGAAGCATTCTGTGAAACTTCTTTCTGTTCTGTGCATTTAACTAACAGATTTGAAGCTTACTTTTGATTGAGCATTTCTGAAACACTCTTTATGAAGAAACTGCAAGTCGACATTCGGAGCGCTACTGGGCCCATAGTGGAAAAAGATATATCTTCAAATAAAAACTACACAGAAGCATTCTGTGAAACTGCTTTGTGTTCTGTCCATTCAACTAAGAGAGTTGAAGCTTACTTTTGATTCAGCATTTCTGAAACACTCTTTCTGTAGAAACTGCAATTTGAGATTTCGAGCGCTACTGGGCCCATAGTGGAAAAAGGGATATCTTCCAATAAAAACTACACAGAAGCATTCTGTGAAACTTCTTTCTGTTCTGTGCATTGAACTAACAGAGTTGAAGCTGACTTTTGATTGAGCAGTTCTGAAACACTCTTTCTGTAGAACCTGCAAATTGACATTCCGAGCGCTAAGAGTCCTACAGTGGAAAAAGGAATATCTCCAAATAAAAACTACACAGAAGCATTCTGTGAAACTTCTTTCTGTTCTGTGCATTCAACTAACAGAGTTGAAGCTTACTTTTGATTGAGCAGTTCTGAAACACTCTTTCTGTAGAAACTGCAGGTGGACATTCTGAGCGCTAAGGGGCCTATAGTGGAAAAAGGAATATCTTCAAATAAAAACTACCCAGAAGCATTCTGTGAAACTTCTTACACTTCTGTCCATTCAACTAACAGAGTTGCAGCATACATTTGATTGAGCAGTTCTGAAACACCCTTTCTGTAGGAACTGCAAGTTGACATTCCGAGCGCAAAGGGACCTATAGTGGAAAAAAGAATATCTCCAAATAAAAGCTACACAGAAGCATTCTCTGAAACTTCTTTCTGTTCTGTGCATTCATCTAACTGAGTTGAAGCTTACTTTTGATTGAGCAGTTCTGAAACACACTTTATGAAGACCTGCAAGTTGACATTCCGAGCGCTAAAGCGCCTATAGTGGCAAAAGGGATATCTTCCAACAAAAACTACACAGAAGCATTCTGTGAAACTTCTTTCTGTTCTGTGCATTCAACTAACAGAGTTGAAGCTTACTTTAGATTGAGCAGTTCTGAAACACTCTTTCTGTGAAATAGCAAGCAGATATTCGGAGCGCTATGGGGCCTATAGTGCAAAAAGGGATATCTTCAAATAAAAACTACACAGAAGCATTCTGTGAAACTTCTTTCTGTTCTGTGCATTCAATTAACAGAGTTGAAGCTCACTTTTGGTTGAGCAGTTCTGAAACACTCTTTCTGTAGAAACTGCAATTTCATATTCTGGGCATTAAATGGCCTATAGTGGAAAAAGGAATATCTTCAAATTAAAACTACACTGAAGCATTCTGTGAAACTGCTTTGTGTTCTGTCCATTAAACTAACAGAGTTGAAGCTTACTTTAGATTGAGTAGTTCTAAAACACTCTTTCTGTAGAACCTGCAAGTTGACATTCCAAGCGCTAAGAGTCCTCCAGTGGAAAAAGGAATATCTCCAAATAAAAACTACACAGAAGCATTCTGTGAAACTTCTTTCTGTTCTGTTCATTCAACTAACAGAGTTGAAGCTTACTTTTGATTGAGCAGTTCTGAAACACTCTTTCTGTAGAAACTGCAGGTGGACATTCGGAACGCTACTGGGCCCAGAGTGGAAAAAGGTATATCTTGAAATAAAAACTACACAGAAGCATTCTGTGAAACTGCTTTGTGTTCTGTCCATTCAACTAACAGAGTTGAAGCTTACTTTTGATTGAGCAGTTCTGAAACACTCTTTCTGTAGAAATGCAAGTGGACATTCCGAGCGCTAAGGGTCCTGTAGTGGAAAAAGGAATATGTCCAAATAAAAACTACACAGAAGCATTCTGTGAAACTTCTTTCTGTTCTGTGCATTCAACTAACAGAGTTGAAGCTTACTTTATTGAGCAGTTCTGAAACACTCTTTATGAAGAAACTGCAAGTTGCCATTCACAGCGCTAAGGGGCTTATACTGGAAAAAGGATATCTTCCAACAAAACTAAACAGAAGCATTCTGTGAAACTTCTTTCTGTTCTGTGCATTCATCTAACAGAGTTCAAGCATACTTTAGATTGAGCAGTTCTGAAACACTCCTTCTGTAGAAACTGCAAGCAGACATTCGGAGCGCGACGGGGCCTATAGTGCAAAAAGGTATATCTTCAAATAAAAACTACACAGAAGCATTCTGTGAAACTTCTTTCTGTTCTTTGCATTCAACTAACAGAGTTGAAGCTTACTATTGATTGAGCAGTTCTGAAACACTCTTTCTGTGGAAACTGCAAGTGCATATTCTGAGCACTAAATGTCCTATAGTGGAAAAAGGAATATCTTCAATAAAAACAACACAGAAGCATTCTGTGAAACTTCTTTCTGTTCTGTGCATTCAACTAACAGAGTTGAAGCTTACTTTTGATTGAGCAGTTCCTAAACACTCTTTCTGTAGAAAGTGCAATTTGACATTTCGAGCGCTACTGGGCCCATAGTGGAAAAAGGGATATCTTCCAATAAAAACTTCACAGAAGCATTCTGTGAAACTCTTTCTGTTCTGTGCATTTAACTAACAGATTTGAAGCTTACTTTTGATTGAGCATTTCTGAAACACTCTTTATGAAGAAACTGCAAGTCGACATTCGGAGCGCTACTGGGCCCATAGTGGAAAAAGATATATCTTCAAATAAAAACTACACAGAAGCATTCTGTGAAACTGCTTTGTGTTCTGTCCATTCAACTAAGAGAGTTGAAGCTTACTTTTGATTCAGCATTTCTGAAACACTCTTTCTGTAGAAACTGCAATTTGAATTTCGAGCGCTACTGGGCCCATAGTGGAAAAAGGGATATCTTCCAATAAAAACTACACAGAAGCATTCTGTGAAACTTCTTTCTGTTCTGTGCATTGAACTAACAGAGTTGAAGCTGACTTTTGATTGAGCAGTTCTGAAACACTCTTTCTGTAGAACCTGCAAATTGACATTCCGAGCGCTAAGAGTCCTACAGTGGAAAAAGGAATATCTCCAAATAAAAACTACACAGAAGCATTCTGTGAAACTTCTTTCTGTTCTGTGCATTCAACTAACAGAGTTGAAGCTTACTTTTGATTGAGCAGTTCTGAAACACTCTTTCTGTAGAAACTGCAGGTGGACATTCTGAGCGCTAAGGGGCCTATAGTGGAAAAAGGAATATCTTCAAATAAAAACTACCCAGAAGCATTCTGTGAAACTTCTTACACTTCTGTCCATTCAACTAACAGAGTTGCAGCATACATTTGATTGAGCAGTTCTGAAACACCCTTTCTGTAGGAACTGCAAGTTGACATTCCGAGCGCAAAGGGACCTATAGTGGAAAAAAGAATATCTCCAAATAAAAGCTACACAGAAGCATTCTCTGAAACTTCTTTCTGTTCTGTGCATTCATCTAACTGAGTTGAAGCTTACTTTTGATTGAGCAGTTCTGAAACACACTTTATGAAGAACCTGCAAGTTGACATTCCGAGCGCTAAAGCGCCTATAGTGGCAAAAGGGATATCTTCCAACAAAAACTACACAGAAGCATTCTGTGAAACTTCTTTCTGTTCTGTGCATTCAACTAACAGAGTTGAAGCTTACTTTTCATTGAGCAGCTCTGAAACACTCTTTCTGTTGAAATAGCAAGCAGATATTCGGAGCGCTATGGGGCCTATAGTGCAAAAAGGGATATCTTCAAATAAAAACTACACAGAAGCATTCTGTGAAACTTCTTTCTGTTCTGTGCATTCAATTAACAGAGTTGAAGCTCACTTTTGGTTGAGCAGTTCTGAAACACTCTTTCTGTAGAAACTGCAATTTCATATTCTGGGCATTAAATGGCCTATAGAGGAAAAAGGAATATCTTCAAATTAAAACTACACTGAAGCATTCTGTGAAACTGCTTTGTGTTCTGTCCATTAAACTAACAGAGTTGAAGCTTACTTTAGATTGAGTAGTTCTAAAACACTCTTTCTGTAGAACCTGCAAGTTGACATTCCAAGCGCTAAGAGTCCTCCAGTGGAAAAAGGAATATCTCCAAATAAAAACTACACAGAAGCATTCTGTGAAACTTCTTTCTGTTCTGTTCATTCAACTAACAGAGTTGAAGCTTACTTTTGATTGAGCAGTTCTGAAACACTCTTTCTGTAGAAACTGCAGGTGGACATTCGGAACGCTACTGGGCCCAGAGTGGAAAAAGGTATATCTTCAAATAAAAACTACACAGAAGCATTCTGTGAAACTGCTTTGTGTTCTGTCCATTCAACTAACAGAGTTGAAGCTTACTTTTGATTGAGCAGTTCTGAAACACTCTTTCTGTAGAAACTGCAAGTGGACATTCCGAGCGCTAAGGGTCCTGTAGTGGAAAAAGGAATATGTCCAAATAAAAACTACACAGAAGCATTCTGTGAAACTTCTTTCTGTTCTGTGCATTCAACTAACAGAGTTGAAGCTTACCTTTGATTGAGCAGTTCTGAAACACTCTTTATGAAGAAACTGCAAGTTGCCATTCACAGCGCTAAGGGGCTTATACTGGAAAAAGGGATATCTTCCAACAAAACTAAACAGAAGCATTCTGTGAAACTTCTTTCTGTTCTGCGCATTCATCTAACAGAGTTCAAGCATACTTTAGATTGAGCAGTTCTGAAACACTCCTTCTGTAGAAACTGCAAGCAGACATTCGGAGCGCTATGGGGCCTATAGTGCAAAGAGGTATATCTTCAAATAAAAACTACACAGAAGCATTCTGTGAAACTTCTTTCTGTTCTGTGCATTCAACTAACAGAGTTGAAGCTTAGTATTGATTGAGCATTTCTGAAACACTCTTTCTGTGGAAACTGCAAGTGCATATTCTGAGCACTAAATGTCCTATAGTGGAAAAAGGAATATCTTCAATAAAAACAACACAGAAGCATTCTGTGAAACTTCTTTCTGTTCTGTTCATTCAACTAACAGAGTTGAAGCTGACTTTTGATTGAGCAGTTCTGAAACACTGTTTCTGTAGAACCTGCAAATTGACATTCCGAGCGCTAAGAGTCCTACAGTGGAAAAAGGAATATCTCCAAATAAAAACTACACAGAAGCATTCTGTGAAACTTCTTTCTGTTCTGTGCATTCAACTAACAGAGTTGAAGCTTACTTTTGATTGAGCAGTTCTGAAACACTCTTTCTGTAGAAACTGCAGGTGGACATTCTGAGCGCTAAGGGGCCTATAGTGGAAAAAGTAATATCTTCAAATAAAAACTACCCAGAAGCATTCTGTGAAACTTCTTACACTTCTGTCCATTCAAGTAACAGAGTTGCAGCATACATTTGATTGAGCAGTTCTGAAACACCCTTTCTGTAGGAACTGCAAATTGACATTCCGAGCGCAAAGGGACCTATAGTGGAAAAAAGAATATCTCCAAATAAAAGCTACACAGAAGCATTCTCTGAAACTTCTTTCTGTTCTGTGCATTCAACTAACAGAGTTGAAGATTACTTTTCATTGAGCAGCTCTGAAACACTCTTTCTGTAGAAATAGCAAGCAGACATTCGGAGCGCTATGGGGCCTATAGTGCAAAAAGGGATATCTTCAAATAAAAACTACACAGAAGCATTCTGTGAAACTTCTTTCTGTTCTGTGCATTCAATTAACAGAGTTGAAGCTCACTTTTGGTTGAGCAGTTCTGAAACACTCTTTCTGTAGAAACTGCAATTTCATATTCTGGGCATTAAATGGCCTATAGTGGAAAAAGGAATATCTTCAAATTAAAACTACACTGAAGCATTCTGTGAAACTGCTTTGTGTTCTGTCCATTAAACTAACAGAGTTGAAGCTTACTTTAGATTGAGTAGTTCTAAAACACTCTTTCTGTAGAACCTGCAAGTTGACATTCCAAGCGCTAAGAGTCCTCCAGTGGAAAAAGGAATATCTCCAAATAAAAACTACACAGAAGCATTCTGTGAAACTTCTTTCTGTTCTGTTCATTCAACTAACAGAGTTGAAGCTTACTTTTGATTGAGCAGTTCTGAAACACTCTTTCTGTAGAAACTGCAGGTGGACATTCGGAACGCTACTGGGCCCAGAGTGGAAAAAGGTATATCTTGAAATAAAAACTACACAGAAGCATTCTGTGAAACTGCTTTGTGTTCTGTCCATTCAACTAACAGAGTTGAAGCTTACTTTTGATTGAGCAGTTCTGAAACACTCTTTCTGTAGAAATTGCAAGTGGACATTCCGAGCGCTAAGGGTCCTGTAGTGGAAAAAGGAATATGTCCAAATAAAAACTACACAGAAGCATTCTGTGAAACTTCTTTCTGTTCTGTGCATTCAACTAACAGAGTTGAAGCTTACTTTCATTGAGCAGTTCTGAAACACTCTTTATGAAGAAACTGCAAGTTGCCATTCACAGCGCTAAGGGGCTTATACTGGAAAAAGGACATCTTCCAACAAAAACTAAACAGAAGCATTCTGTGAAACTTCTTTCTGTTCTGTGCATTCATCTAACAGAGTTCAAGCATACTTTAGATTGAGCAGTTCTGAAACACTCCTTCTGTAGAAACTGCAAGCAGACATTCGGAGCGCGACGGGGCCTATAGTGCAAAAAGGTATATCTTCAAATAAAAACTACACAGAAGCATTCTGTGAAACTTCTTTCTGTTCTTTGCATTCAACTAACAGAGTTGAAGCTTACTATTGATTGAGCAGTTCTGAAACACTCTTTCTGTGGAAACTGCAAGTGCATATTCTGAGCACTAAATGTCCTATAGTGGAAAAAGGAATATCTTCAATAAAAACAACACAGAAGCATTCTGTGAAACTTCTTTCTGTTCTGTGCATTCAACTAACAGAGTTGAAGCTTACTTTTGATTGAGCAGTTCCTAAACACTCTTTCTGTAGAAAGTGCAATTTGACATTTCGAGCGCTACTGGGCCCATAGTGGAAAAAGGGATATCTTCCAATAAAAACTTCACAGAAGCATTCTGTGAAACTGCTTTCTGTTCTGTGCATTTAACTAACAGATTTGAAGCTTACTTTTGATTGAGCATTTCTGAAACACTCTTTATGAAGAAACTGCAAGTCGACATTCGGAGCGCTACTGGGCCCATAGTGGAAAAAGATATATCTTCAAATAAAAACTACACAGAAGCATTCTGTGAAACTGCTTTGTGTTCTGTCCATTCAACTAAGAGAGTTGAAGCTTACTTTTGATTCAGCATTTCTGAAACACTCTTTCTGTAGAAACTGCAATTTGAATTTCGAGCGCTACTGGGCCCATAGTGGAAAAAGGGATATCTTCCAATAAAAACTACACAGAAGCATTCTGTGAAACTTCTTTCTGTTCTGTGCATTGAACTAACAGAGTTGAAGCTGACTTTTGATTGAGCAGTTCTGAAACACTCTTTCTGTAGAACCTGCAAATTGACATTCCGAGCGCTAAGAGTCCTACAGTGGAAAAAGGAATATCTCCAAATAAAAACTACACAGAAGCATTCTGTGAAACTTCTTTCTGTTCTGTGCATTCAACTAACAGAGTTGAAGCTTACTTTTGATTGAGCAGTTCTGAAACACTCTTTCTGTAGAAACTGCAGGTGGACATTCTGAGCGCTAAGGGGCCTATAGTGGAAAAAGGAATATCTTCAAATAAAAACTACCCAGAAGCATTCTGTGAAACTTCTTACACTTCTGTCCATTCAACTAACAGAGTTGCAGCATACATTTGATTGAGCAGTTCTGAAACACCCTTTCTGTAGGAACTGCAAGTTGACATTCCGAGCGCAAAGGGACCTATAGTGGAAAAAAGAATATCTCCAAATAAAAGCTACACAGAAGCATTCTCTGAAACTTCTTTCTGTTCTGTGCATTCATCTAACTGAGTTGAAGCTTACTTTTGATTGAGCAGTTCTGAAACACACTTTATGAAGAACCTGCAAGTTGACATTCCGAGCGCTAAAGCGCCTATAGTGGCAAAAGGGATATCTTCCAACAAAAACTACACAGAAGCATTCTGTGAAACTTCTTTCTGTTCTGTGCATTCAACTAACAGAGTTGAAGCTTACTTTTCATTGAGCAGCTCTGAAACACTCTTTCTGTTGAAATAGCAAGCAGATATTCGGAGCGCTATGGGGCCTATAGTGCAAAAAGGGATATCTTCAAATAAAAACTACACAGAAGCATTCTGTGAAACTTCTTTCTGTTCTGTGCATTCAATTAACAGAGTTGAAGCTCACTTTTGGTTGAGCAGTTCTGAAACACTCTTTCTGTAGAAACTGCAATTTCATATTCTGGGCATTAAATGGCCTATAGAGGAAAAAGGAATATCTTCAAATTAAAACTACACTGAAGCATTCTGTGAAACTGCTTTGTGTTCTGTCCATTAAACTAACAGAGTTGAAGCTTACTTTAGATTGAGTAGTTCTAAAACACTCTTTCTGTAGAACCTGCAAGTTGACATTCCAAGCGCTAAGAGTCCTCCAGTGGAAAAAGGAATATCTCCAAATAAAAACTACACAGAAGCATTCTGTGAAACTTCTTTCTGTTCTGTTCATTCAACTAACAGAGTTGAAGCTTACTTTTGATTGAGCAGTTCTGAAACACTCTTTCTGTAGAAACTGCAGGTGGACATTCGGAACGCTACTGGGCCCAGAGTGGAAAAAGGTATATCTTGAAATAAAAACTACACAGAAGCATTCTGTGAAACTGCTTTGTGTTCTGTCCATTCAACTAACAGAGTTGAAGCTTACTTTTGATTGAGCAGTTCTGAAACACTCTTTCTGTAGAAATGCAAGTGGACATTCCGAGCGCTAAGGGTCCTGTAGTGGAAAAAGGAATATCTCCAAATAAAAACTACACAGAAGCATTCTGTGAAACTTCTTTCTGTTCTGTGCATTCAACTAACAGAGTTGAAGCTTACCTTTCATTGAGCAGTTCTGAAACACTCTTTATGAAGAAACTGCAAGTTGCCATTCACAGCGCTAAGGGGCTTATACTGGAAAAAGGATATCTTCCAACAAAACTAAACAGAAGCATTCTGTGAAACTTCTTTCTGTTCTGTGCATTCATCTAACAGAGTTCAAGCATACTTTAGATTGAGCAGTTCTGAAACACTCCTTCTGTAGAAACTGCAAGCAGACATTCGGAGCGCGACGGGGCCTATAGTGCAAAAAGGTATATCTTCAAATAAAAACTACACAGAAGCATTCTGTGAAACTTCTTTCTGTTCTTTGCATTCAACTAACAGAGTTGAAGCTTACTATTGATTGAGCAGTTCTGAAACACTCTTTCTGTGGAAACTGCAAGTGCATATTCTGAGCACTAAATGTCCTATAGTGGAAAAAGGAATATCTTCAATAAAAACAACACAGAAGCATTCTGTGAAACTTCTTTCTGTTCTGTGCATTCAACTAACAGAGTTGAAGCTTACTTTTGATTGAGCAGTTCCTAAACACTCTTTCTGTAGAAAGTGCAATTTGACATTTCGAGCGCTACTGGGCCCATAGTGGAAAAAGGGATATCTTCCAATAAAAACTTCACAGAAGCATTCTGTGAAACTTCTTTCTGTTCTGTGCATTTAACTAACAGATTTGAAGCTTACTTTTGATTGAGCATTTCTGAAACACTCTTTATGAAGAAACTGCAAGTCGACATTCGGAGCGCTACTGGGCCCATAGTGGAAAAAGATATATCTTCAAATAAAAACTACACAGAAGCATTCTGTGAAACTGCTTTGTGTTCTGTCCATTCAACTAAGAGAGTTGAAGCTTACTTTTGATTCAGCATTTCTGAAACACTCTTTCTGTAGAAACTGCAATTTGACATTTCGAGCGCTACTGGGCCCATAGTGGAAAAAGGGATATCTTCCAATAAAAACTACACAGAAGCATTCTGTGAAACTTCTTTCTGTTCTGTGCATTGAACTAACAGAGTTGAAGCTGACTTTTGATTGAGCAGTTCTGAAACACTCTTTCTGTAGAACCTGCAAATTGACATTCCGAGCGCTAAGAGTCCTACAGTGGAAAAAGGAATATCTCCAAATAAAAACTACACAGAAGCATTCTGTGAAACTTCTTTCTGTTCTGTGCATTCAACTAACAGAGTTGAAGCTTACTTTTGATTGAGCAGTTCTGAAACACTCTTTCTGTAGAAACTGCAGGTGGACATTCTGAGCGCTAAGGGGCCTATAGTGGAAAAAGGAATATCTTCAAATAAAAACTACCCAGAAGCATTCTGTGAAACTTCTTACACTTCTGTCCATTCAACTAACAGAGTTGCAGCATACATTTGATTGAGCAGTTCTGAAACACCCTTTCTGTAGGAACTGCAAGTTGACATTCCGAGCGCAAAGGGACCTATAGTGGAAAAAAGAATATCTCCAAATAAAAGCTACACAGAAGCATTCTCTGAAACTTCTTTCTGTTCTGTGCATTCATCTAACTGAGTTGAAGCTTACTTTTGATTGAGCAGTTCTGAAACACACTTTATGAAGACCTGCAAGTTGACATTCCGAGCGCTAAAGGCCTATAGTGGC
>NW_022096440.1:0-10556 GCF_006542625.1 Nomascus leucogenys
TTCATAACTGCTCAATATAAACTAAGGTTCAACTCCGTTAGTTGATTGCACAGAACACTAAGAAGTTTCACAGATTGCTTCTGTGTAGTTTTTATTTGAACATATTCATTTTTCCGCTATAGGCCTCTTAGCGCCCTGAATGTTCACTTGCATTTTCTACAGAAAGAGTGTTTCAGAACTGCTCAATAATAACTAAGGTTCAACTCTGTTAGTTGAATGCACAGAACAGTAAGAAGTTTCACAGATTGCTTCTGTGTGTGGTTTTATTTGAAGATATTCCTTTTCCCACTATAGGCCTCTCAGCGCCCTGAATATCCACTTGCATTTTCTACAGAAAGAGTGTTTCAGAACTGCTCAATAAAAACTACCGTTCAATTATGCTAGTTGAATGCACAGAACAGTAAGAAGTTTCGCAGATTGCTTCTGTGCAGTTTTATTTGAAAATATTCCTTTTTCCACTATAGGCCTCTTAGCTCCCTGAATGTCCAATTGCATTTTCTATAGAAAGGGTGTTTCAGAAGTGCTCAATCAAAAGTAAGGTTCAACTCTTTTAGATGAATGCAAAGAACAGAATGAAGTTCCACAGAATGCTTCTGTGTAATTTGTATTTGAAGGTATTACTTTTTCCGCTATAGGCCTATTAGCGCTCCGAAAGTCCACTTGCATTTTTTAGAGAAAGAGAGTTTCAGAACTGCTCAATCAAAAGTAAGGTTCAACTCTGTTAGTTGAATGCACAGAACAGAAAGAAGTTTCACAGATTGCTTCTGTGTAGTTTTTGTTTGAAGATATCACTTTTTCTACTATGGGCCTCTTAGCGTCATGAATGTCCACTTGCATTTTCTACAGAAAGTGTGTTTCAGAACTGTTCAATCAAATTAAGGTTCAACTGTGTTAGTTTAAAGAACAGTACCGTAAGAAGTTTCCCAGATTGCTTCTGTGTAGTTTTTATTTGAAGGTATTCCTTTTTCCACCATAGGCCTCTTAGCGCCCTGAATGTCCACTTGCATTTTCTACAGAAAGGGTGTTGCAGAACTGCTCAATCAAAAGTGAGGTTGAACTCTGTTAGTTGAATGCACAGAACTGTAAGTAGTTTCACAGATAGCTTCTTTGTAGTTTTTATTTGAACATATACTTTTTCAACTATAGGCCTCTTAGCGCCCTGAATGTTCACTTGCATTTTCTGCAGAAAGAGTGTTTCATAACTGCTCAATAATAACTAAGGTTCAACTCTGTTAGTTGAATGCACAGAACAGTAAGAAGTTTCACAGATTGCTTCTGTGTGGTTTTTATTTGAAGATATTCCTTTTCCCACTATAGGCCTCTCAGCGCGCTGAATGTTCACTTGCATTTTCTACAGAAAGTGTGTTTCAGAACTGCTCAATAAAAACTACCGTTCAACTCTGTTAGTTGAATGCACAGAACACTAAGAAGTTTCACAGATTTCTTCTGTGCAGTTTTTATTTGAAAATATTCCTTTTGCACTATAGGCCTCTAATTGCCCTGAATGTCCAATTGCATTTTCTACAGAAAGAGTGTTTCAGAACTGCTCAATCAAAAGTAAGGTTAAACTCTGTTAGTTGAATGCACAGAACAGAAAGAAGTTTCACAGAATGCTTCTGTGTAGTTTTTATTTGAAGATAGTACTTTTTCCGCTATAGGCCTCTTAGCGCTCCGAACGTCCACTTGCATTTTCTACAGAAAGAATGTTTCAGAACTGCTCAATCAAAACTAAGGTTCAACTCTGTTAGTTGAATGCACAGAACAGAGAGAAGTTTCACAGATATCTTCTGTGTAGTTTTTATTTGAACTTATTCCTTTTTCCACTATAGGCCTATTAGCGACCTGAAGGTCCACTTGTATTTTCTACAGAAAGAGTGTTTCAGAACTGCTCAATCAAAACTAAGATTCAACTCTGTTAGTTGAATGCACAGAACAGAAAGAAGTTTCACAGGTTGCTTCTTTGTAGTTTTTGTTTGAAGAAATTCCCTTTTCCACTATAGGCCTCTTAGCGCCATGAATGTCTACTTGCATTTTCTACAGAAAGAGTGTTTCAGAACTGTTCAATCAAAATTAAGGTTCAACTCTGTTAGTTTAAAGAACAGAACCTTAAGAAGTTTCACAGATTGCTTCTGTGTAGTTTTTATTTGAAGGTGTTCTTTTTCCACCATAGGCCTCTTAGCGCCCTGAATATCCACTTGCATTTTTATACAGAAAGGGTGTTTCAGAACTGCTCAATCAAAATTAAAGTGAACTCTGTTGGTTGAATGCACAGAACTGTAAGAAATTTCACAGATAGCTTCTTTGTACTTTTTATTTGAACATATACCTTTTTCTACTATAAGCCCCATAGCGCCCTGAATGTTCACTTGCATTTTCTGCAGAAAGAGGGTTTCATAACTGCTCAATATAAACTAAGGTTCAACTCCGTTAGTTGATTGCACAGAACACTAAGAAGTTTCACAGATTGCTTCTGTGTAGTTTTTATTTGAACATATTCATTTTTCCGCTATAGGCCTCTTAGCGCCCTGAATGTTCACTTGCATTTTCTACAGAAAGAGTGTTTCAGAACTGCTCAATAATAACTAAGGTTCAACTCTGTTAGTTGAATGCACAGAACAGTAAGAAGTTTCACAGATTGCTTCTGTGTGGTTTTTATTTGAAGATATTCCTTTTCCCACTATAGGCCTCTCAGCGCCCTGAATATCCACTTGCATTTTCTACAGAAAGAGTGTTTCAGAACTGCTCAATAAAAACTACCGTTCAATTATGCTAGTTGAATGCACAGAACAGTAAGAAGTTTCGCAGATTGCTTCTGTGCAGTTTTTATTTGAAAATATTCCTTTTTCCACTATAGGCCTCTTAGCTCCCTGAATGTCCAATTGCATTTTCTATAGAAAGGGTGTTTCAGAAGTGCTCAATCAAAAGTAAGGTTCAACTCTTTTAGATGAATGCAAAGAACAGAATGAAGTTCCACAGAATGCTTCTGTGTAATTTGTATTTGAAGGTATTACTTTTTCCGCTATAGGCCTATTAGCGCTCCGAAAGTCCACTTGCATTTTTTAGAGAAAGAGAGTTTCAGAACTGCTCAATCAAAAGTAAGGTTCAACTCTGTTAGTTGAATGCACAGAACAGAAAGAAGTTTCACAGATTGCTTCTGTGTAGTTTTTGTTTGAAGATATCACTTTTTCTACTATGGGCCTCTTAGCGTCATGAATGTCCACTTGCATTTTCTACAGAAAGTGTGTTTCAGAACTGTTCAATCAAAATTAAGGTTCAACTGTGTTAGTTTAAAGAACAGTACCGTAAGAAGTTTCCCAGATTGCTTCTGTGTAGTTTTTATTTGAAGGTATTCCTTTTTCCACCATAGGCCTCTTAGCGCCCTGAATGTCCACTTGCATTTTCTACAGAAAGGGTGTTGCAGAACTGCTCAATCAAAAGTGAGGTTGAACTCTGTTAGTTGAATGCACAGAACTGTAAGTAGTTTCACAGATAGCTTCTTTGTAGTTTTTATTTGAACATATACCTTTTTCAACTATAGGTCTCTTAGCGCCCTGAATGTTCACTTGCATTTTCTGCAGAAAGAGTGTTTCATAACTGCTCAATAATAACTAAGGTTCAACTCTGTTAGTTGAATGCACAGAACAGTAAGAAGTTTCACAGATTGCTTCTGTGTGGTTTTTATTTGAAGATATTCCTTTTCCCACTATAGGCCTCTCAGTGCGCTGAATGTTCACTTGCATTTTCTACAGAAAGTGTGTTTCAGAACTGCTCAATAAAAACTACCGTTCAACTATGTTAGGTGAATGCACAGAACAGTAAGAAGTTTCGCAGATTGCTTCTGTGCAGTTTTTATTTGAAAATATTCCTTTTTCCACTATAGGCCTCTTAGCTCCCTGAATGTCCAATTGCATTTTCTATAGAAAGGGTGTTTCAGATGTGCTCAATCAAAAGTAAGGTTCAACTCTGTTAGATGAATGCAAAGAACAGAAAGAAGTTTCACAGAATGCTTCTGTGTAGTTTGTATTTGAAGGTATTACTTTTTCTCCTAGAGGCCTCTTAGCGCTCCGAAGGTCCACTTGCATTTTCTACAGAAAGAGTGTTTCAGAACTTCTCAATCAAATGTAAGGTTTTACTCCGTTAGTTGAATGCACAGAAAAGAGAGAAGTTTCACAGGTAGTTTCTGTGTAGTTTTTATGTGAACTTTTTCCTTTTTCCACTATAGTCCTCTTAGCGCCCTAAATGTCCACTTGTATTTTCTACAGAAAGAGGGTTTCAGAACTGCTCAATCAAAACTGAGGTTCAAATCTGTTAGTTGAATGCACAGAACAGTAAGAAGTTTCACAGATTGCTTCTGTGTGGTTTTTATTTGAACATATAAATTTTTCCACTATAGGCCTCTTATCTCCCTGAATGTCCAATTGCATTTTCTATAGAAAGGGTGTTTCAGAAGTGCTCAATCAAAAGTAAGGTTCAACTCTGTTAGATGAATGCAAAGATCAGAAAGAAGTTTCACAGAATGCTTCTGTGTAGTTTGTATTTGAAGGTATTACTTTTTCCGCTATAGACCTCTTAGCGCTCCGAAGGTCCACTTGCATTTTCTACAGAAAGAGTGTTTCAGAACTTCTCAATCAAAAGTAAGGTTCAACTCCGTTAGTTGAATGCACAGAACAGAGAGAAGTTTCACAGATAGATTCTGTGTAGTTTTTATGTGAACTTTTTCCTTTTTCAACTATAGTCCTCTTAGCGCCCTGAATGTCCACTTGTATTTTCTACAGAAAGAGTGTTTCAGAGCTGCTCAATCAAAAGTAAGGTTGAACTCTGTTTGTTGTATGCACAGAGCTGTAAGAAGTTTCACAGATAGCTTCTCTGTAGTTTTTATTTGAACATATAACTTTTTCAACTATATGCCTCTTAGCGCCCTGAATGTTCACTTGCATTTTCTGCAGAAAGAGTGTTTCATAACTGCTCAATATAAACTAAGGTTCAACTCTGTTAGTTGAATGCACAGAACAGTAAGAAGTTTCACAGATTGCTTCTGTGTAGTTTTTATTTGAACATATTCATTTTTCCGCTATAGGCCTCTTAGCACCCTGAATGTTCACTTGCATTTTCTACAGAAAGAGTGTTTCAGAACTGCTCAATAATAACTAAGGTTCAACTCTGTTAGTTGAATGCACAGAACAGTAAGAAGTTTCACAGATTGCTTCTGTGTGGTTTTTATTTGAAGATATTCCTATTCCCACTATAGGCCTCTCAGCGCCCTGAATGTCCACTTGCATTTTCTACAGAAAGAGTGTTTCAGAACTGCTCAATAAAAACTTCCGTTCAACAATGTTAGTTGAAAGCACAGAACAGAGAGAAGTTTCACAGATATCTTCTGTGTAGCCTTATTTGAACATATTCCTTTTTCCACTATAGGCCTCTTAGCTCCCTGAATGTCCAATTGCATTTTCTATAGAAAGTGTGTTTCAGAAGTGCTCAATCAAAAGTAAGGTTCAACTCTGTTAGATGAATGCAAAGAACAGAAAGAAGTTTCACAGAATGCTTCTGTGTAGTTTGTATTTGAAGGTATTTCTTTTTCCGCTGTAGGCCTCTTAGCGCTCCGAAGGTCCACTTGCATTTTCTACAGAAAGAGTGTTTCAGAACTTCTCAATCAAAACTAAGGTTCAACTCTGTTAGTTGAATGCACAGAACAGAGAGAAGTTTCAGAGATAGCTTCTGTGTATTTTTTATCTGAACATTTTCCTTTTTCCACTATAGTACTCTTTGCGCCCTGAATGTCCACTTGTATTTTCTACACAAAGAGTGTTTCACAACTGCTCCATCGAAACTGAGGTTCAACTCTGTTAGTTGAATGCACAGAACAGTAAGTATTTCCACAGATTTCTTCTGTGCAGTTTTTATTTAAAATATTCCTTTTCCACTATAGGCCTCTTAGCGCCCTGACTGTCCGATTGCATTTTCTACAGAAAGAGTGTTTCAGAACTGCTCAATCAAAAGTAGGGTTAAACTCTGTTAATTGAATGCACAGAACAGAAATAAGTTTCACAGAATGCTTCTGTGTAGTTTTTATTTGAAGATATTCCTTTTTCTACTATGGGCCTCTTAGCGCCATGAATGTCCACTTGCATTTTCTACAGAAAGAGTGTTTCAGAACTGCTCAATCAAAACTAAGTTTCAACTGTGTTAGTTGAATGCACAGAACAGAGAGAAGTTTCACAGATATCTTCTGTGTAGTTTTTATTTGAACATATTCCTTTTTCCACCATAGGCCTCTTAGCACAATGAATGTCCACTTGTGTTTTCTACAGAAAGAGTGTGTCAGAACTGCTCAATCAAAACTAAGGTTCAACTCTGTTAGTTGAATGCACAGAACAGAAAGAAGTTTCACAGATTGCTTCTTTGTAGTTTTTGTTTGAAGATATTCCCTTTTCCACTATAGGCCTCTTAGCGCCATGAATGTCCACTTACATTTTCTACAGAAAGAGTGTTTCAGAACTGTTCAATCAAAATTAAGGTTCAAATGTGTTAGTTTGAAGAACAGAACCGTAAGAAGTTTCACAGATTGCTTCTGTGTAGTTTTTATTTGAAGGTATTCCTTTTTCCACCGTAGGCCTCTTAGCGCCCTGAATGTCCACTTTCATTTTCTACAGAAAGGGTGTTTCAGAACTTCTCAATCAAAAGTAATGTTGAACTCTGTTAGTTGAATGCACAGAACTGTAAGAATTTTCACAGATAGATTCTTTGTAGTTTTTATTTGAACATATACCTTTTTCAAATATAGGCCTCTTAGCGCCCTGAATGTTCACTTCCATTTTCTACAGAAAGTGTATTTAATAACTTCTCAATGTAAACTCAGTTTCAACTCTGTTAGTTGAATGCACAGAACAGTAAGAAGTTTCACAGCTTGCTTCTGTGTAGTTTTTATTTGAAGATGTTCCTCTTTCCACTAGAGGCCTCTTAGCGCCCTTAATGTCCACTTGCATTTTCTACGGAAAGAGTGTTTCAGAACTGCTCAATCAAAAGTAACGTTCAATTCTGTTAGTTGAATGCACACAACAGAAAGAAGTTTCACAGAATTCTTCTGTGTAGTTGTTGTTTGAATATATTCCTTTTTCCACTATAGGCATCTTAGGGCCAAGAATGTCCACTTGCGTTTTCTACAGAAAGAGTGTTTAAGAACTGCTCAATCAATACTAAGGTTCAACTCTGTTAGTTGAAAGCACAGAACATTAAGAAGTTTCACAGATTGTTTCTGTGTAGTTTTTATTTGATCATATTCCTTTTTCCGCTATAGGCTACTAAGCGCTCCGAATGTCCCCTTGCATTTTCTATAGAAAGGGTGTTTCAGAACTGTTCAATCAAAAGTAAGGTCCAACACTGTTAGGTGAATGCACAGAACCGAAAGCAGTTTCACAGATTGCTTCTGAGTAGTTTTTATTTGAACATATTCATTTTTCCGCTACAGGCCTCTTAGCGCCCTGAATTTCCACATGGATTTTCTAAAGAAAGAGGGTTTCTGAACAGCTGAATCCAAACTAAGGTTCAACTCCGTTAGTGGAATACACAGACCACTAAGAAGTTTCACAGATTCCTTCTGTGTAGTTTTTATTTGAAGATATTCCTTTTTCCGCTATAGGAGTCTTAGCGCTCCTAAGGTCCACTTGCGTTTTCTACAGAAAGAGTGTTTCTGAACTACTCAATCAAAAGTAAGGTTCAACTCTGTTAGTTGAATGCACAGAAGAGAAATAAGTTTCACAGATAGCTTTTGTGTAGTTTTTATTTGAAGATATTCCTATTTCCACTGTAGGCTATTTAGCGCTCCGAATGTCAACTTGCATTTTCTACAGAAAGGGTGTCTCAGAACTGCTCAATCAAAAGTAAGGTTCAACACTGTTAGTTGAATGCACAGAACAGAAAGAAGTTTCACAGATAGCTACTGTGAAGTTTTTATTTGAATATATTCATTTTTCCGCTACAGGCCTCTTAGCGCCCTGAATTTCCACTTGCGTTTTCTGCAGAAAGAGTGTTTCAGAACTGCTCAATCAAAACTAAGGTTCAACACTGTTAGTTGAATGCACAGAACAGTAAGAAATTTCGCAGATTAATTCTGTGTAGTTTTTATTTGTAGATATAGCATTTTCCACCAGAGGCCTCTGAGCGCCCTTAATGTCCGCTTGCATTTTCTAAAGAAAGAGTCTTTCAGAACTGCACAATCAAAATTAGGTTCAATTCTGTTAGTTGAAGACACAGAACAGAAAGAAGTTTCACAGAATTCTTCTGTGTAGTTTTTCTTTGAGCATATTCCTTTTTCCACTATAGGCCTCTTAGTGCCTTGAATGTTCACTTGCATATTCTACAGAAAGTGTTTCAGAACTGCTCAATCAAAAATAAGGTTCAACTCTGTTAGTTGAATGCAAAGAACAGAAAGAAGTTTCACAGATTGCTTCTGTGTAGTTTTTATTTCAACATATTCCTTTTTCCACTATAGGCCTCTTAATGCCCTGAATGTTCACTTGCATTTTCTATAGAAAGAGTGTTTCAGAACTGCTCAATCAAAAGGAAGGTTCAACTCTCTTAGTTGAATGCACAGAACAGATAGAAGTTTCACAGAATGCTTCTGTGTAGTTTTTATTTGAAGATATTGCTTTTTCCACCATAGGCGTCTTATCGCCCTGAATGTCCACTTGCATTTTGTACAGAAAGAGTGTTTCAGAACCGCTCAAACAAACTAGGGTTCAACTCTGTTAGTTGAATGCACAGAACAGAAAGAAGTTTCACAGATTGCTTCTGTGTAGTTTTTATTTGATCATATTCATTTTTCCGCTAGAGACCTCTTAGCGCCCTGAATATCCACTTGCATTTTCTACAGAAAGAGGGTTTCAGAACTGCTCAATGAAAAGTAAGGTTGAACACTGTTAGTTGAATGCACAGAACAGTAAGAAGTTTCGCAGATTGTTTCTGTGTAGTTTTTATTTGAAGATATTCCTATTTCCACTAGAGGCCTCTTAGCGCCCTTAATGTCCACTTGCATTTTCTACAAAAAGAGTGTTTCAGAACTGCTCCATCAAAATTAAGGTTCAATTCTGTTAGTTGAATGCACAAAACAGAAAGAAGTTTCACAGAATGCTTCTGTGTAGTTATTATTGGAAGATATTCTTTTTTCCGCTATGGGCCTCTTAGCGCTGCGAAAGTCCACTTGCATTTTCTACAGAAAGAGTGTTTCAGAACTGCTCAATCAAAAGTAAGGTTCTACTCTGTTAGTTGAATGCATGGAACAGAAAAAAGTTTCACAGATTGCTTCTGTGTAGTTTTTATTTGAATATATTCCTTTTTCCACTACAGGCCTCTTGGTGCCCTGAATGATCACTTGCATTTTCTACAGAAAGAGTGTTTCAGAACTGCTCAATCAAAAGTAAGGTTCAACTCTGTTAGTTGAATGCAGAGAACAGAAAGAAGTTTCACGGAATGCTTCTCTGTAGTTTTTATTTGAAGCTATTCCTATTTCCGCTATAGGCCACTTAGCGCTCGGAATGTCCACTTGCGTTTTCTACAGAAAGGGTTTTTCAGAACTGCTCAATCAAAGGTAAGATTGAACTCTGTTAGTTGAATACACAGAACTGTAAGAAGTTTCACAGATAATTTCTGTGTAGTTTTTATTTGAAGATATTCATTTTTCAACTGTAGGCCTCTTAGCACCCTGAATGTTCACTTGCATTTTCTGCAGAAAGAGTGTTTCAGAAGTGCTCAATCAAAACTAAGGTTCAACTCTGTTAGTTGAATGAACAGAACGGAAAGAAGTTTCACAGATTGCTTCTGTGTAGTTTTTGTTTGAAGATATTCCTTTTTCCACTATAGGCCTCTTAGCGCCATGAATGTCCACCTGCATTTTCTACAGAAAGAGTGTTTCAGAACTGCTCATTCAAAAGGAAGGTTCAACTCTGTTAATTGAATGCACAGAACAGTAAGAAGTTTCACAGATTGCTTCTGTGGAGTTTTTATTTGAACACATTCATTTTTCCGCTATAGGCCTCTTAGCTCCCTGAATGTCCACTTGCATTTTCTACTGAAAGAGTGTTTCAGAACTGCTCAATCCAAAGTAAGGTTCAACTCTGTTAGTTGAAAGCACAGAACAGAAAGAAGTTTCACAGAATGCTTCTGTGTAGTTTTTATTTGAAGATATTACTTTTTCCACTTGAGGCCTCTTAGCGCCATGAATGTCCACTTGCATTTTCTACAGAAAGAGTGTTTCTGAACTGCTCAATCAAAATTAAGGTTCAACTGTTTTAGTTGAAAAACAGCACAGTAGGAAGTTTCACAGATTGCTTCTGTGAAGTTTTTTTTTGAAGATATTCCTTTTTCCAACATAGGCCTCTTAGCGCCCTGAATGACCACTGGCATTTTCTCCAGAAAGAGTGTTTCAGAACCACTGAATCAAAAGTAAGGTTCAAATATGTTAGTTGAATGCACAGAACAGAAATAAGTTTCACAGAATGCTTCTGTGTCGTTTTTTATTTAAAGATATTCCTTTTTCCACTATAGGCCTCTTAGCGCTC
>NW_022096441.1:0-14867 GCF_006542625.1 Nomascus leucogenys
TCTGTGAAACTTCTTTCTGTTCTTTGCATTCATCTAACAGAGTTGAACCTTACTTTTGATTGAGCAGTTCTGAAACACCCTTTCTATGGAAAATGAATTGGACATTCAGGGAGCTAAGAAGGCCTAGTGGAAAAAGGAATATTTTCAAATAAAAAACCGCACAGAAGCAATCTGCGAAACTTCTTACTGTTCTGTGCATTCAACTAACAGGTGAACCGGTAGTTTTTATTGAGCAGTTCAGAACACTCTTTCTGTAGAAAATGCAAGTGGACATTCAGTTCGCTGAGAGGCCTATAGTGGGAAAAGGAATATCTTCAAATAAAAACCACACAGAAGCAATCGGTGAAATTTCCTACTGTTCTGTGCATTCAACTAACAGAGTTGAACCTTAGTTATTATTGAGCAGTTCTGAAACACTCTTTCTGTAGAAAATGCAAGTGAACATTCAGGGCGCTAATAGGCCTATAGCGGAAAAATGAATATGTTCAAATAAAAACTACACAGAAGCAATCTGTGAAACTTCTTACTGTTCTGTGCATTCAACTAACAGAGTTGAACCTTAATTTATACTGAGCAGTTATGAAACACTCTTTCTGTAGAAAATGCAAGTGAACATTCAGGGCGCTAAGAGGCCTATCTTTGAAAAAGGCATATGTTCAAATAAAAACTACAAAGAAGCTATCTGTGAAACTTCTTACAGTTCTGTGCATTCAACTAACAGAGTTCCACCTTACTTTTGATTGAGCAGTTCTGAAACACACTTTCTGTAGAAAATGCATGTGGGCATTCAGGGCACTAAGTGGCCTATGGTGGAAAAAGGAATACCTTCAAATAAAAACTACACAGACGCAATCTGTGAAACTTCTTACGGTTCTGTTCTTTAAACTAACACAGTTGAACCTTAATTTTGATTGAACAGCTCTGAAACACTCTTTCTGTAGAAAATGCAAGTGGACATTCATGGCGCTAAGAGGCCTTTAGTGGAAAAGGGAATATCTTCAAACAAAAACTACAAAGAAGCAATCTGTGAAACTTCTTTCTGTTCTGTGCATTCAACTAACAGATTTGAATCTTTGATTTGATTGAGCAGTTCTGAAACACTCTTTCTGTAGAAAATACAAGTGGACACTCAGGGCGCTAAGAGGCCTATAGTGGAAAAAGTAATAAGTTCAAATAAAAACTACACAGAAGATATCTGTGAAAGTTCTCTCTGTTCTGTGCATTCAACTAACAGAGTTGAACTTTAGTTTTGATTGAGCAGTTCTGAAACACTCTTTCTGTAGAAAATGCAAGTGGACATTCAGGGCGCTAAGAGGCCCATAGTAGAAAAAGGAATATCTTCAAGAACAAAAACTACACAGAAGCAATCTGTGAAACTTCTTTCTGTTCTGTGCATTCAACTAACAGATTTGAACCTTAGTTTTGATTGAGCAGTTCTGAAACACTCTTTCTGTAGAAAATGCAAGTGGACATTCATGGCGCTATGTGGCCCATAGTAGAAAAAGGAATATCTTAAAACAAAAACTACACAGAAGCAATCTGTGAAACTTCTTTCTGCTCTGTGCATTCAACTAACAGAGTTGAACCTTACTTTTGATTGAGCAGTTCTGAAACACTCTTTCTGTAGAAAATGCAAGTGGACCTTCGGAGCGCTAAGAGGCCTATAGCAGAAAATTAATATCTTCAAATAAAAACTACACTGAAGCATTCTGTGAAACTTCTTTCTGTTCTGTGCATTCAACTAACAGAGTTTAACCCTACTTTTGATTGAGCGGTTCTGAAACACTCTTTCTGTAGAAAATGCATTTGGACATTCAGGGCGCTAAGAGGCCTATAGTGGAAAAGGAATATTTTCAATTAAAAACTGCACAGAAGTTTTTCACAGAAGTGAAATTTTTACTGTTCTGTGCATTCAACTAACAGAGTTGAACCTCAATTTTGATTGAGCAGTTCTGAAACACTCTTTCTGTAGAAAATACAAGTGGACATTCAGGGCGCTAAGAGGACTATAGTGGAAAAAGGAAAAAGTTCACATAAAAACTACACAGAAGCTATCTGTGAAACTTCTCTCTGTTCTGTGCATTCAATTAACGGAGTTGAACCTTACTTTTGATTGAGAAGTTCTGAAACACTCTTTCTGTAGAAAATGCAAGTGGACCTTCGGAGCGCTTAGAGGCCTATAGTGGAAAAAGTAATACTTTCAAATACAAACTACACAGAAGCATTCTGTGAAACTTCTTTCTGTTCTTTGCATTCGTCTAAAAGAGTTGAACCTTACTTTTGATTGAGCAATTCTGAAACACCCTTTCTATAGAAAATGCAAATGGACATTCAGGGAGCTAAGAGGCCTATAGTGGAAAAAGGAATATTTTCAAATAAAAACTGCACAGAAGCAATCTGTGAAACTTCTTACTGTTCTGTGCATTCAACTAACATAGTTGAACTGTAGTTTTTATTGAGCAGTTCTGAAACACTCTTTCTGTAGAAAATGCAAGTGGACATTCAGGGCGCTGAGAGGCCTATAGTGGGAAAAGGAACATCTTCAAATAAAAACCACACAGAAGCAATCTGTGAAACTTCTTACTGTTCTGTGCATTCAACTAACAGAGTTGAACCTTAGTTATTATTGAGCAGTTCTGAAACACTCTTTCTGTAGAAAATACAAGTGGACATTCAGGGCGCTAAGTGGCCTATAGTAGAAAAAGGAATTAGTTCAAATAAAAACTACACAGAAGATACCTGTGAAACTTCTCTCTGTTCTGTGCATTCAACTAACAGAGTTGAACCTCAGGTTTGATTGAGCAGTTCTGAAACACTCTTTCTGTAGAAAATGCAAGTGGACATACATGGCGCTAAGAGGCCCATAGTACAAAAAGGAATATCTTCAAACAAAAACTACACAGAAGCAATCTGTGAAATTCCTTCTGTTCTGTGCATTCAACTAACAGAGTTGAACCTTACTTTTGATTGAGAAGTTCTGAAACACTGTTACTGTAGAAAATGGAAGTGGACCTTCGGAGCGCTAAGAGGCCTATAGCGGAAAAAGTAATATCTTCAAATAAAAACTACACAGAAGCATTCTGTAAAACTTCTTCCTGTTCTGTGCATTCAACTAACAGAGTTTAACCTTACTTTTGATTGAGCAGTTCCGAAACACTCTTTCTGTAGAAAATGCAATTGGACATTCATGGCGCTAAGAGGCCTATAGTGGAAAAGGAATATTTTCAAATAAAAACTGCACAGAAGAAATCTGTGAAACTTCTTACTGTTCTGTGCATTCAACTAACAGAGTTGAAACTTAGTTTTGATTGAGCAGTTCTGAAACACTCTTGATGTAGAAAATACAAGTGGACATTCAGGGCGCTAAGAGGACTATAGTGGAAAAAGTAAAAAGTTTACATAAAAACTACACAGAAGCAATCTGTGAAACTTCTCTCTGTTCTGTGCATTCAACTAACGGAGTTGAACCTTACTTTGATTGAGCAGTTCTGAAACTCTCTTTCTGTAGAAAATGCAAGTGGACCTTCGGAGCGCTAAGAGGCCTATAGCGCAAAATGACATATCTTCAATTAAAAACTACACAGAAGCATTCTGTGAAACTTCTTTCTGTTCTGTGCATTCAACTAACAGAGTTTAACCTTACTTTTGATTGAGCAGTTCTGAAACACTCTTTCTGTAGAAAATGCAATTGGACATTCAGGGCGCTAAGAGGCCTGTAGTGGAAAAAGGAAAAAGTTCAAATAAAAACTACACAGAAGATATGTGTGAAACTTCCCTCTGTTCTGTGCATTCAGCTAACAGAGTTGAACCTTAGTTTCGATTGAGCAGTTCTGAAACACTCTTTCTGTAGAAAATGCAAGTTTACATTCATGGCGCTAAGAGGCCTATAGTTGAAAAAGGTATATGTTCAAATAAAAACTACCAAGAAGCTATCTGTGAAACTTCTTACAGTTCTGTGCATTCAACTAACAGAGTTCAACCTTACTTTTGATTGAGCAGTTCTGAAACACCCATTCTGTAGAAAATGCAAGTGGACATTCAGGGCGCTAAGAGGCCTATGGTGGAAAAAGGAACACCTTCAAATAAAAACTACACAGAAGCAATCTGTGAAACTTCTTACGGTTCCGTTCTTTAAACTAACTCAGTTGAACCTTAATTTTGAGCGAACAGTTCTGAAACACACTTTCTGCAGAAAATACAATTGGACATTCATGGCGCTAAGAGGCCCATAGTGGAAAAAGGAATATCTTCAAAAACAAAAACTACACAGAAGCAATCTCTGAAACTTCTCTCTGTTCTGTGCATTCAACTAACAGATTTGAACCTTAGTTTTGATTGAGCAGTTCTGAAACACTCTTTCTGTAGAAAATGCAAGTGGACATTCATGGCGCTAAGAGGCCCATAGTAGAAAAAGGAATATCTTAAAACAAAAACTACACAGAAGCAATCTGTGAAACTTCTTTCTGTTCTGTGCATTCAACTAACAGAGTTGAACCATACTTTTGATTGAGCAGTTCTGAAACACTCTTTCTGTAGAAAATGCAAGTGGACCTTCGGAGCGCTAAGAGGCCTACAGCGGAAAAAGTAATATCTTCAAATTAAAACTACACAGAAGCATTCTGTGAAACTTCTTTCTGTTCTGTGCATTCAATTAACAGAGTTTAACCTTACTTTTGATTGAGCAGTTCTGAAACACTCTTTCTGTAGAAAATGCAATTGGACATTCGGGGCGCTAAGAGGCCTGTAATGGAAAAGGAATATTTTGAAATAAAAACTGCACAGAAGAAATCTGTGAAACTTCTAACTGTTCTGTGCATTCAACTAACAGAGTTGAATCTCCGTTTTGATTGAGCAGTTCTGAAACACTCTTTCTGTAGAAAATAGAATTGGATATTCAGTGCGCTAAGTGGACTACAGTGGAAAAAGGAAAAAGTTCACATAAAAACTACTCAGAAGCTATCTGTGAAAGTTCTCTCTGTTCTGTGCATTCAACTAACGGAGTTGAACCTTACTTTTGATTGAGAAGTTCTGAAACACTCTTTCTGTAGAAAATGCAAGTGGACCTTCGGAGCGGTAAGAGGCCTATAGCGGAAAAAGTAATACCTTCAAATACAAACTACACAGAAGCATTCTGTGAAACTTCTTTCTGTTCTTTGCATTCATCTAACAGAGTTGAACCTTACTATTGATTGAGCACTTCTGAAACACCCTTTCTATAGAAAATGCAATTGGACATTCAGGGAGCTAAGAGGCCTATAGTGGAAAAAGGATTATTTTCAAATAAAAACTGCACAGAAGCAATCTGCCAAACTTCTTACTGTTCTGTGCATTCAACTAACATAGTTGAACGGTAGTTTTTATTGAGCAGTTCTGAAACACTCTTTCTGTAGAAAATGCAAGTGGACATTCAGGGCGCTGAGAGGCCTATAGTGGGAAAAGGAATATCTTCAAATAAAAACCACACAGAAGCAATCTGTGAAACTTCTTACTGTTCTGTGCATTCAACTAACAGAGTTGAACCTTAGTTTTTATTGAGCAGTTCTGAAACACTCTTTCTGTAGAAATTGCAAGTGAACTTTCAGGACGCAAAGAGGCCTATAGCAGAAAAAATGAATATGTTCAAGTAAAAACTACACAGAAGCAATCTGTGAAACTTCTTACTGTTCTGTGCATTCAACTAAAAGTGTTGAACCTTCGTTTATATTGAGCAGTTATGAAACACTCTTTCTGCAGAAAATGCAAGTGAACATACAGGGCGCTAAGAGGCCTATAGTTGAAAAAGGTATATGTTCAAATAAAAACTACAAAGAAGCTATCTGTGAAACTTCTTACAGTTCTGTGCATTCAACTGACAGAGTTCAACCTTACTTTTGATTGAGCAGTTCTGAAACAACCTTTCTGTAGAAAATTCAAGTGGACATTCAGGGCGCTAAGAGGCCTATGGTGGAAAAAGGAATACCTTGAAATAAAAACTACACAGAAGCAATCTGTGAAACTTCTTACGGTTCTGTTCTTTAAACTAACACAGTTGAACCTTAATTTTGATTGAACTGTTCTGAAACACTCTTTCTGTAGAAAATTCAAGTGGACATTCATGGCCCTAAGAGGCCTATAGTGGAAAAGGGAATATCTTCCAACATAAACTACAAAGAAGCAATCTGTGAAACTTCTTTCTGTTCTGTGCATTCAACTAACAGAGTTGAACCTTAGTTTTGATTGAGAAGTTCTGAAACACTCTTTCTGTAAAAAATACAAGTGGACATTCAGGGCACTAAGAGGCCTATAGTGGAAAAAGGAATAAGTTCAAATAAAAACTACACAGAAGATATCTGTGAAACTCCTCTCTGTTCTGTGCATTCAACTAACAGAGTTGAACCTTAGTTTTGATTGAGCAGTTCTGAAACACTCTTTCTGTAGAAAATGCAAGTGGACATTCATGGCGCTAAGAGGTCCATAGTAGAAAAAGGAATAACTTTAAACAAAAACTACACAGAAGCAATCTGTGAAACTTCTTTCTGTTCTGTGCATTCAACTAACAGAGTTGAACGTTACTTTTGAGCAGTTCTGAAACACTCTTTCTGTAGAAAATGCAAGTGGACCTTCGGAGCGCTAAGAGGCCTATAGCGGAAAAAGCAATATCTTCAAATAAAAACTACACAGAAGCATTCTGTGAAACTTCTTTCTGTTCTGTGCATTCAACTAACAGAGTTTAACCTTACTTTTGATTGAGCAGTTCTGAAACACTCTTTCTGTAGAAAATGCATTTGGACATTCAGGGCGCTAAGAGGCCTATAGTGGAAAAAGGTAAAAGTTCACATAAAAACTACACAGAAGCTATCTGTGAAACTTCTCTCTGTTCTGAACATTCAACTAACGGAGTTGAACCTTACCTTTGATTGAGAAGTTCTGAAACACTCTTTCTGTAGAAAATGCAAGTGGACCTTCGGAGCGCTAAGAGGCCTATAGCGCATAAAGTAATACCTTCAAATACAAACTACACAGAAGCATTCTGTGAAACTTCTTTCTGTTCTTTGCATTCATCTAACAGAGTTGAACCTTACTTTTGATTGAGCACTTCTGAAACACCCTTTCTATGGAAAATGGAATTGGACATTCAGGGAGCTAAGAAGCCTATAGTGGAAAAAGGAATATTTTCAAATAAAAACCGCACAGAAGCAATCTGCGAAACTTCTTACTGTTCTGTGCATTCAACTAACATAGGTGAACGGTAGTTTTTATTGAGCAGTTCAGAACCACTCTTTCTGTAGAAAATGCAAGTGGACATTCAGTTCGCTGAGAGGCCTATAGTGGGAAAAGGAATATCTTCAAATAAAAACCACACAGAAGCAATCGGTGAAATTTCCTACTGTTCTGTGCATTCAACTAACAGAGTTGAACCTTAGTTATTATTGAGCAGTTCTGAAACACTCTTTCTGTAGAAAATGCAAGTGAACATTCAGGGCGCTAATAGGCCTATAGCGGAAAAATGAATATGTTCAAATAAAAACTACACAGAAGCAATCTGTGAAACTTCTTACTGTTCTGTGCATTCAACTAACAGAGTTGAACCTTAATTTATACTGAGCAGTTATGAAACACTCTTTCTGCAGAAAATGCAAGTGAACATTCAGGGCGCTAAGAGGCCTATCTTTGAAAAAGGCATATGTTCAAATAAAAACTACAAAGAAGCTATCTGTGAAACTTCTTACAGTTCTGTGCATTCAACTAACAGAGTTCCACCTTACTTTTGATTGAGCAGTTCTGAAACACACTTTCTGTAGAAAATGCATGTGGGCATTCAGGGCACTAAGTGGCCTATGGTGGAAAAAGGAATACCTTCAAATAAAAACTACACAGACGCAATCTGTGAAACTTCTTACGGTTCTGTTCTTTAAACTAACACAGTTGAACCTTAATTTTGATTGAACAGCTCTGAAACACTCTTTCTGTAGAAAATGCAAGTGGACATTCATGGCGCTAAGAGGCCTATAGTGGAAAAGGGAATATCTTCAAACAAAAACTACAAAGAAGCAATCTGTGAAACTTCTTTCTGTTCTGTGCATTCAACTAACAGAGTTGAATCTTTGATTTGATTGAGCAGTTCTGAAACACTCTTTCTGTAGAAAATACAAGTGGACACTCAGGGCGCTAAGAGGCCTATAGTGGAAAAAGTAATAAGTTCAAATAAAAACTACACAGAAGATATCTGTGAAAGTTCTCTCTGTTCTGTGCATTCAACTAACAGAGTTGAACTTTAGTTTTGATTGAGCAGTTCTGAAACACTCTTTCTGTAGAAAATGCAAGTGGACATTCATGGCGCTAAGAGGCCCATAGTAGAAAAAGGAATATCTTCAAAAACAAAAACTACACAGAAGCAATCTGTGAAACTTCTTTCTGTTCTGTGCATTCAACTAACAGATTTGAACCTTAGTTTTGATTGAGCAGTTCTGAAACACTCTTTCTGTAGAAAATGCAAGTGGACATTCATGGCGCTATGTGGCCCATAGTAGAAAAAGGAATATCTTAAAACAAAAACTACACAGAAGCAATCTGTGAAACTTCTTTCTGCTCTGTGCATTCAACTAACAGAGTTGAACCTTACTTTTGATTGAGCAGTTCTGAAACACTCTTTCTGTAGAAAATGCAAGTGGACCTTCCGAGCGCTAAGAGGCCTACAGCGGAAAAAGTAATATCTTCAAATTAAAACTACACAGAAGCATTCTGTGAAACTTCTTTCTGTTCTGTGCATTCAATTAACAGAGTTTAACCTTACTTTTGATTGAGCAGTTCTGAAAGACTCTTTCCGTAGAAAATGCAATTGGACATTCGGGGCGCTAAGAGGCCTGTAATGGAAAAGGAATATTTTGAAATAAAAACTGCACAGAAGAAATCTGTGAAACTTCTTCCTGTTCTGTGCATTCAACTAACAGAGTTGAACCTCAGTTTTGATTGAGCAGTTCTGAAACACTCTTTCTGTAGAAATTGCAAGTGAACTTTCAGGACGCTAAGAGGCCTATAGCGGAAAAAATGAATATGTTCAAATAAAAACTACACAGAAGCAATCTGTGAAACTTCTTACTGTTCTGTGCATTCAACTAACAGAGTTGAACCTTCGTTTATATTGAGCAGTTATGAAACACTCTTTCTGCAGAAATGCAAGTGAATATTCAGGGCGCTAAGCGGCCTATAGTTGAAAAAGGTATATGTTCAAATAAAAACTACAAAGAAGCTATCTGTGAAACTTCTTACAGCTCTGTGCATTCAACTAACAGACTTCAACCTTACTTTTGATTGAGCAGTTCTGAAACACCCTTTCTGTAGAAAATGCAAGTGGACATTCAGGGCGCTAAGAGGCCTATGGTGGAAAAAGGAATACCTTCATATAAAAACTGCACAGAAGCAATCTGTGAAACTTTTTATGGTTCTGTTCTTTAAACTAACACAGTTGAACATTAATTTTGATTGAACAGTTCTGAAACACTCTTTCTGTAGAAAATGCAAGTGGACATTCATGGGGCTAAGAGGCCTATAGAGGAAAAGGGAATATCTTCAAACAAAAACTACAAAGAAGCAATCTGTGAAACTTCTTTCTGTTCTGTGCATTCAACTAACAGAGTTGAACCTTAGTTTTGATTGAGCAGTTCTGAAACACTCTTTCTGTAGAAAATGCAAGTGGACATTCAGGGCGCTAAGAGGCCTATAGTGGAAAAAGGAATAAGTTCAAATAAAAACTACACAGAAGATATCTGTGAAACATCTCTGTTCTGTGCATTCAACTAACAGAGTTGAACCTTAGTTTTGATTGAGCAGTTCTGAAACACTCTTTCTGTAGAAAATGCAAGTGGACATTCATGGCACTAAGAGGCCCATAGTAGAAAAAGTAATATCTTCAAACAAAAACTACACAGAAGCAATCTGTGAAACTTCTTACTGTTCTGTGCATTCAACTAACAGAGTTGAACCTTAGTTATTATTGAGCAGTTCTGAAACACTCTTTCTGTAGAAAATGCAAGTGAACATTCAGGGCGCTAAGAGGCCTATAGCGGAAAAATGAATATGTTCAAATAAAAACTACACAGAAGCAATCTGTGAAACTTCTTACTGTTCTGTTCTTTAAACTAACACAGTTGAACCTTAATTTTGATTGAACAGTTCTGAAACCCTCTTTCTGTAGAAAATGCAAGTGGACATTCATGGCGCTAAGAGGCCCATAGTAGAAAAAGGAATATCTTCAAACAAAAACTACACAGAAGCAATCTGTGAAACTTCTTTCTTTTCTGTGCATTCAACTAACAGATTTGAACCTTACATTTGATTGAGCAGTTCTGAAAGACTCTTTCCGTAGAAAATGCAATTGGACATTCGGGGCGCTAAAAGGCCTGTAATGGAAAAGGAATATTTTGAAATAAAAACTGCACAGAAGAAATCTGTGAAACTTCTTCCTGTTCTGTGCATTCAACTAACAGAGTTGAACCTCAGTTTTGATTGAGCAGTTCTGAAACACTCTTTCTGTAGAAATTGCAAGTGAACTTTCAGGACGCTAAGAGGCCTATAGCGGAAAAAATGAATATGTTCAAATAAAAACTACACAGAAGCAATCTGTGAAACTTCTTACTGTTCTGTGCATTCAACTAACAGAGTTGAACCTTCGTTTATATTGAGCAGTTATGAAACACTCTTTCTGCAGAAATGCAAGTGAACATTCAGGGCGCTAAGAGGCCTATAGTTGAAAAAGGTATATGTTCAAATAAAAACTACAAAGAAGCTATCTGTGAAACTTCTTACAGTTCTGTGCATTCAACAAACAGACTTCAACCTTACTTTTAATTGAGCAGTTCTGAAACACCCTTTCTGTAGAAAATGCAAGTGGACATTCAGGGCGCTAAGAGGCCTATGGTGGAAAAAGGAATACCTTCAAATAAAAACTACACAGAAGCAATCTGTGCAACTTCTTGCGGTTCTGTTCTTTTAACTAACACAGTTGAACCTTAATTTTGATTGAACAGTTCTGAAACCCTCTTTCTGTAGAAAATGCAAGTGGACATTCATGGCGCTAAGAGGCCCATAGTAGAAAAAGGAATATCTTCAAACAAAAACTACACAGAAGCAATCTGTGAAACTTCTTTCTGTTCTGTGCATTCAACTAACAGATTTGAACCTTACTTTTGATTGAGCAGTTCTGAAACACTCTTTCTGTAGAAAATGCAAGGGGACCTTCGGAGCGCTAAGAGGCCTATAGCAGAAAATTAATATCTTCAAATAAAAACTACACTGAAGCATTCTGTGAAACTTCTTTCTGTTCTGTGCATTCAACTAACAGAGTTTAACCCTACTTTTGATTGAGCGGTTCTGAAACACTCTTTCTGTAGAAAATGCAATTGGACATTCAGGGCGCTAAGAGGCCTATAGTGGAAAAGGAATATTTTCAATTAAAAACTGCACAGAAGTTTTTCACAGAAGTGAAACTTTTTACTGTTCTGTGCATTCAACTAACAGAGTTGAACCTTAATTTTGATTGAGCAGTTCTGAAACACTCTTTCTGTAGAAAATACAAGTGGACATTCAGGGCGCTAAGAGGACTATAGTGGAAAAAGGAAAAAGTTCACATAAAAACTACACAGAAGCTATCTGTGAAACTTCTCTCTGTTCTGTGCATTCAATTAACGGAGTTGAACCTTACTTTTGATTGAGAAGTTCTGAAACACTCTTTCTGTAGAAAATGCAAGTGGACCTTCGGAGCGCTTAGAGGCCTATAGTGGAAAAAGTAATACTTTCAAATACAAACTACACAGAAGCATTCTGTGAAACTTCTTTCTGTTCTTTGCATTCGTCTAAAAGAGTTGAACCTTACTTTTGATTGAGCAATTCTGAAACACCCTTTCTATAGAAAATGCAAATGGACATTCAGGGAGCTAAGAGGCCTATAGTGGAAAAAGGAATATTTTCAAATAAAAACTGCACAGAAGCAATCTGTGAAACTTCTTACTGTTCTGTGCATTCAACTAACATAGTTGAACTGTAGTTTTTATTGAGCAGTTCTGAAACACTCTTTCTGTAGAAAATGCAAGTGGACATTCAGGGCGCTGAGAGGCCTATAGTGGGAAAAGGAATATCTTCAAATAAAAACCACACAGAAGCAATCTGTGAAACTTCTTACTGTTCTGTGCATTCAACTAACAGAGTTGAACCTTAGTTATTATTGAGCAGTTCTGAAACACTCTTTCTGTAGAAATGCAAGTGAACATTCAGGGCGCTAAGAGGCCTATTGGGGAAAAATGAATATGTTCAAATAAAAACTACACAGAAGCAATCTGTGAAACTTCTTACTGTTCAGTGCATTCAACTAACAGAGTTGAACCTTAGTATATATTGAGCAGTTATGAAACACTCTTTCTGCAGTAAATGCAAGTGAACATTCAGGGCGCTAAGAGGCCTATATTTGAAAAAGATATATGTTCATATAAAAACTACAAAGAAGCTATCTGTGAAACTTCTTACAGTTCTGTGCAATCAACTAACAGAGTTCATCCTTACTTTTGATTGAGCAGTTCTGAAACACCCTTTCTGTAGAAAATGCAAGTGGACATTCAGGGCGCTAAGAGGCCTATGGTGGAAAAAGGAATTCCTTCAAATAAAAACTACACAGAAGCAATCTGTGAAACTTCTTATGGTTCTGTTCTTTAAACTAACACAGTTGAACCTTAATTTTGATTGAACAGTTTGAAACACTCTTTCTGTAGAAAATGCGAGTGGACATTCATGGCGCTAAGAGGCGTATAGTGGAAAAGTGAATATCTTCACACAAAAACTACAAAGAAGCAATCTGTGAAACTTCTTTCTGTTCTGTGCATTCAACTAACAGAGTTGAACCTTAGTTTTGATTGAGCAGTTCTGAAACTCTCTTTCTGTAGTAAATACAATTGGACATTCAGGGTGCTAAGAGGCCTGTACTGGAAAAAGGAATAAGTTCAAATGAAAACTACACAGAAGATATCTGTGAAACTTCTCTCTGTTCTGTGCATTCAACTAACAGAGTTGAACTTTAGTTTTGATTGAGCAGTTCTGAAACACTCTTTCTGTAGAAAATGCAAGTGGACATTCATGGCGCTAAGAGGACCATAGTAGAAAAAGGAATATCTTCAAACAAAAACTACACAGAAGCAATCTGTGAAACTTCTTTCTGTTCTGTGCATTCAACTAACAGAGCTGAACCTTACTTTTGATTGAGCAGTTCTGAAACACTCCTTCTGTATAAAATGCAAGTGGACCTTCGGAGCGCTAAGAGGCCTATAGCGGAAAAAGTAATATCTTCTAATAAAAACTACACAGAAGCATTCTGTGAAACTTCTTTCTGTTCTGTTTCCAAGGTGCAGGAAACTTTTGAGAATTTTAGTTCTTGCAAAAGGAAATTTGATTCCTTGTTTAGGGCCTTCCTAGCAAAACCTCTATTCTTTGGAGAAGCATCATACTCCTACAAGATTTAAGGACCATCATATTTGTCAGACTTTTTCTCTGTTTTACTCTGAGCAGTTTACAGAATATGAAGAAAAACCAAATCCGAAGGTGCACTACACGTGTTTTATCAAAAGGAACATTTTTGTTTACTTTTACGAAAATACGACAAATTTAGTTTTCTGACCTATTACCAAGTTAGACATCTTGAGTGAATTGAATCTGTTGTAATCCTGTTTGGTGTTCATCCCATGGCTCTGGAAAACTGACATTTATCTCCAATTTTTCAACTCTGCTTCTTTCCAGTACCTCATCTATACAACTATTGTAGTACTTTTCATCTGCTTCTACCACTACACTATGGCTGCATTACTTTTAACATAGTGGCCCACATGTTACCCATTTCTACCTAATATAAAGAGTAGAAATTGAATTATAATTGGGTATCCAGTTGCCTCATATTCTGGTCTTCAACTGAAATAACTCCAGCTATCTCAAAACTTCAACCCTCCCTGGAAGTATTGGACCAAATTATCCCAGATTATAGCACTCTCAGGCTAAAATTACTAATGCTTCTATAGTTTCAGAGACAGTATCAGGTTATTCAACACAACCTTCCATGCACCATCCCAGCCTCATATAATCAGAGGACACTTAGATGACTTTAATAGCCTTCAAAAGACACCCTCCTCTTTTACTTATATATATATTTATTTATCTATTTATTTAATGGAGACAGGGTCTCACTCTGTCACCCAGACTGGAGCGCAGTGGCATAATCACGGTCCACCGCAGCCTGCACCTGCTGGGCTCCGATCCTTCCACCGCAGCCTCCTGAGTGGCTGGGACCACAGGCGCCGCCACCACGTCTGCCTGGTTTTTGTATTTTTGTGGAGATGGGGTTTCACATGTTGCCCAGGCTGATCTGAGACTCCTGGGCTCAAGCGATCCACCTGCCCCGGCCTCCCAAAGTGCTGGGATTACATGAACGAGCCACTGTGCCCAGCCGGCCCCGCCCGGTTTTTAACCTTCGTACTGTTTATATAATCATCCTTCACAAAATAGAACACTTAATTCCTCGATGCTTCTCATTATTCTAATATGAAGAACTATCTTAAGAAAATAAATTCCCGGCCGGGCGCGGTGGCTCAGGCCTGTAATCCCAGCACTTTGGGAGGCCGAGGCCGGTGGATCATGAGGTCAGGAGATAGAGACCACAGTGAAACCCCGTCTCTACTAAATATACCAAAAATTAGCCAGGCGTGGTGGCGGCGCCTGTAGTCCCAGCTACTCCGGAGGCTTAGGCAGGAGAATGGCGGGAACCCGGGAGGTGGAGCTTGCAGTGAGCCGAGATCGCTCCCCTGCACTCCAGCCTGGGTGACAGAGCGAGACTCCAGCTCAGACAAAAAAATAAA
>NW_022096442.1:0-23792 GCF_006542625.1 Nomascus leucogenys
CAATCAAAAGTAAGGTTCAACTCTGTTAGTTGAATGCACAGAACAGAAGAAGTTTCACAGAATCTTCTGTGTAGTTTTATTTGAAATATTCCTTTTTCCGCTATAGGCCTCTTAGCGCTCCGAAGTCCACTTGCATTTTCTACAGAAAGAGTGTTTCAGAACTCTCAATCAAAAGTAAGGTTCAACTCTGTTAGTTGAATGCACAGAACAGAAGAAGTTTCACAGATTTCTGTGTAGTTTTTATTTGAACTTTCTTTTTCCACTATAGGCCTCTTAGCGCCCTGAATGTCCACTTGCATTTTCTACAGAAAGAGTGTTTCAGAACTGCTCAATCAAAATAAGGTTCAACTCTGTTAGTTGAATGCACAGAACAGTAAGAAGTTTCACAGATTTCTTCTGTGCAGTTTTTATTTGAAAATATTCCTTTTCCACTATAGGCCTCTTAGCGCCCTGAATGTCCAATTGCATTTTCTACAGAAAGAGTGTTTCAGAACTGCTCAATCAAAATAAGGTTCAAACTCTGTTAGTTGAATGCACAGAACAGAAAGAAGTTTCACAGAATGCTTCTGTGTAGTTTTTATTTGAAGTATTCTTTTTCCGCTATAGGCCTCTTAGCGCTCCGAAGTCCACTTGCATTTTCTACAGAAAGAGTGTTTCAGAACTGCTCAATCAAAAGTAAGGTTCAACTCTGTTAGTTGAATGCACAGAACAGAAGAAGTTTCACAGATAGCTTCTGTGTAGTTTTTATGTGAACTTTCCTTTTTCCACTATAGCCTCTTAGCGCCCTGAATGTCCACTTGCATTTTCTACAGAAAGAGTGTTTCAGAACTGCTCAATCAAAATAAGGTTCAACTCTGTTAGTTGAATGCACAGAACAGAAGAAGTTTCACAGATTTCTTCTGTGCAGTTTTTATTTGAAAATATTTTTTCCACTATAGGCCTCTTAGCGCCCTGAATGTCCACTTGCATTTTCTACAGAAAGAGTGTTTCAGAACTGCTCAATCAAAAGTAAGGTTAACTCTGTTAGTTGAATGCACAGAACAGAAAGAAGTTTCACAGATGCTTCTGTGTAGTTTTTATTTGAAGATATTCTTTTTCCGCTATAGGCCTCTTAGCGCTGAATGTCCACGCATTTTCTACAGAAAGAGTGTTTCAGAACTGCTCAATCAAAAGTAAGGTTCAACTCTGTTAGTTGAATGCACAGAACAGAAGAAGTTTCACAGATTGCTTCTGTGTAGTTTTTTTTTGAAGATATTCCTTTTTCCACTATGGCCTCTTAGCGCCCTGAATGTCCACTTGCATTTTCTACAGAAAGAGTGTTTCAGAACTGCTCAATCAAATAAGGTTCAACTCTGTTAGTTGAATGCACAGAACAGAAGAAGTTTCACAGATCTTCTGTGTAGTTTTTATTTGAATATTCCTTTTTCCACTATAGGCCTCTTAGCGCCCTGAATGTCCACTTGCATTTTCTACAGAAAGAGTGTTTCAGAACTGCTCAATCAAAACTAAGGTTCAACTCTGTTAGTTGAATGCACAGAACAGAAGAAGTTTCACAGATTGCTTCTGTGTAGTTTTTTTTGAAGATATTCCTTTTTCCACTATAGGCCTCTTAGCGCCCTGAATGTCCACTTGCATTTTCTACAGAAAGAGTGTTTCAGAACTGCTCAATCAAAATAAGGTTCAACTCTGTTAGTTGAATGCACAGAACAGTAAGAAGTTTCACAGATTGCTTCTGTGTTTTTATTTGAATATTCCTTTTTCCACTATAGGCCTCTTAGCGCCCTGAATGTCCACTTGCATTTTCTACAGAAAGAGTGTTTCAGAACTGCTCAATCAAAATAAGGTTCAACTCTGTTAGTTGAATGCACAGAACAGAAGAAGTTTCACAGATTGCTTCTTGTAGTTTTTTTTGAAATATTCCTTTTTCCACTATAGGCCTCTTAGCGCCCTGAATGTCCACTTGCATTTTCTACAGAAAGAGTGTTTCAGAACTGCTCAATCAAATAAGGTTCAACTCTGTTAGTTGAATGCACAGAACAGATAAGAAGTTTCACAGATTGCTTCTGTGTAGTTTTTATTTGAACTATTCCTTTTTCCACTATAGGCCTCTTAGCGCCCTGAATGTCCACTTGCATTTTCTACAGAAAGAGTGTTTCAGAACTGCTCAATCAAAATAAGGTTCAACTCTGTTAGTTGAATGCACAGAACAGTAAGAAGTTTCACAGATTGCTTCTGTGTAGTTTTTATTTGAAATATTCCTTTTTCACTATAGGCCTCTTAGCGCCCTGAATGTCACTTGCATTTTCTACAGAAAGAGTGTTTCAGAACTGCTCAATCAAAATAAGGTTCAACTCTGTTAGTTGAATGCACAGAACAGAAGAAGTTTCACAGATCTTCTGTGTAGTTTTATTTGAAATATTCCTTTTTCCGCTATAGGCCTCTTAGCGCCCTGAATGTCCACTTGCATTTTCTACAGAAAGAGTGTTTCAGAACTGCTCAATCAAAAGTAAGGTTCAACTCTGTTAGTTGAATGCACAGAACAGAAGAAGTTTCACAGATTGCTTCTGTGTAGTTTTTATTTGAAATATTCCTTTTTCCACTATAGGCCTCTTAGCGCCCTGAATGTCCACTTGCATTTTCTACAGAAAGAGTGTTTCAGAACTGCTCAATCAAAAGAGGTTCAACTCTGTTAGTTGAATGCACAGAACAGAAGAAGTTTCACAGATCTTCTGTGTAGTTTTTATTTGAAATATTCCTTTTTCCTATAGGCCTCTTAGCGCCCTGAATGTCCACTTGCATTTTCTACAGAAAGAGTGTTTCAGAACTGCTCAATCAAAAGTAAGGTTCAACTCTGTTAGTTGAATGCACAGAACAGAAGAAGTTTCACAGATGCTTCTGTGTAGTTTTTATTTGAATATTCTTTTTCCACTATAGGCCTCTTAGCGCCCTGAATGTCCACTTGCATTTTCTACAGAAAGAGTGTTTCAGAACTGCTCAATCAAAATAAGGTTCAACTCTGTTAGTTGAATGCACAGAACAGAAGAAGTTTCACAGATTCTTCTGTGTAGTTTTTATTTGAACTATTCCTTTTTCCACTATAGGCCTCTTAGCGCCCTGAATGTCCACTTGATTTTCTACAGAAAGAGTGTTTCAGAACTGCTCAATCAAAATAAGGTTCAACTCTGTTAGTTGAATGCACAGAACAGAAGAAGTTTCACAGATTGCTTCTGTGTAGTTTTTTTTGAATATTCCTTTTCCACTATAGGCCTCTTAGCGCCCTGAATGTCCACTTGCATTTTCTACAGAAAGAGTGTTTCAGAACTGCTCAATCAAAAGTAAGGTTCAACTCTGTTAGTTGAATGAACAGAACAGAAGAAGTTTCACAGATGCTTCTGTGTAGTTTTTATTTGAAGATTTCCTTTTTCCACTATAGGCCTCTTAGCGCCCTGAATGTCCACTTGCATTTTCTACAGAAAGGTGTTTCAGAACTGCTCAATCAAATGTAAGGTTAACTCTGTTAGTTGAATGCACAGAACTGTAAGATGTTTCACAGATAGCTTCTTTGTAGTTTTTATTTGAACATATACCTTTTCACTATAGGCCTCTTAGCGCCCTGAATGTTCACATTGCATTTTCTGCAGAAAGAGTGTTTCAGACTTCAATATAAACTAAGGTTCAACTCTGTTAGTTGAATGCACAGAACAGTAAGAAGTTTCACAGATTTCTTCTGTGTAGTTTTTATTTGAACATATTCCTTTTTCCGCTATAGGCCTCTTAGCGCCCTGAATGTTCACTTGCATTTTCTACAGAAAGAGTGTTTCAGAACTGCTCAATAATAACTAAGGTTCAACTCTGTTAGTTGAATGCACAGAACAGTAAGAAGTTTCACAGATTGCTTCTGTGAAGTTTTTATTTGAAAATATTCCTTTTTCCAGTATAGGCCTCTTAGCTCCCTGAATGTCCAATTGCATTTTCTATAGAAAGGGTGTTTCAGAACTGCTCAATCAAAGTAAGTTAAACTCTGTTAGATGAATGCAAAGAACAGAAAGAAGTTTCACAGAATCCTTCTGTGAGTTTGTATTTGAAAGTATTCCTTTTTCCGCTATAGGCCTCTTAGCGCTCCGAAGGTCCACTTGCATTTCTACAGAAAGAGTGTTTCAGAACTCCTCAATCAAAAGTAAGGTCAAGTCCGTTAGTTGAATGACAGAACAGACAGAAGTTTCACAGATAGATTCTGTGTAGTTTTATGTGAACTTTTTCTTTTTCCACTATAGTCCTTAGCGCCTGAATGTCCACTTGTATTTTCTACAGAAAGAGTGTTTCAGAACTGCTCAATCAAAACTGAGGTTCAACTCTGTTAGTTGAATGCACAGAACAGTAAGAAGTTTCACAGATTCTTCTGTGCAGTTTTATTTGAAAATATTCTTTCCACTATAGGCGCATAGGCCCGGAATGTCCAATTGCATTTTCTACAGAAAGAGTGTTTCAGAACTGCTCAATCAAAATTAAGGTTAAACTCTGTTAGTTGAATGCACAGAACAGAAAGAAGTTTCACAGAATGCTTCTGTGTAGTTTGTATTTGAAGGTATTACTTTTTCCGCTATAGGCCTCTTAGCGCTCCGAAGGTCCACTTGCATTTTCTACAGAAAGAGTGTTTCAGAACTTCTCAATCAAAAGTAAGGTTCAACTCCGTTATTTGAATGCACAGAACAGAGAGAAGTTTCACAGATAGTTCTGGTAGTTTTTATGTGAACTTTTTCCTTTTTCCACTATAGTCCTCTTAGCGCCTGAATGTCCACTTGTATTTTCTACAGAAAGAGTGTTTCAGAACTGCTCAATCAAATTGAGGTTCAACTCTGTTAGTTGAATGCACAGAACAGTAAGAAGTTTCACAGATTTCTTCTGTGCAGTTTTTATTTGAAAATATTCCTTTTCCACTATAGGCCTCTTAGCGCCCTGAATGTCCATTGCATTTCTACAGAAAGAGTGTTTCAGAACTGCTCAATCAAAAGTAAAGTTAAACTCTGTTAGTTGAATGCACAGAACAGAAAGAAGTTTCACAGAATGCTTCTGTGTAGTTTTTATTTGAAGATATTACTTTTCCGCTGTAGGCCTCTTAGCGCTCCGAAGGTCCACGTCCATTTTCTACAGAAAGAGTGTTCAGAACTGCTCAATCAAAAGTAAGGTTCAACTCTGTTAGTTGAATGCACAGAACAGAAGAAGTTTCACAGATTGCTTCTGTATAGTTTTGTTTGAAGATATTCCTTTTCTACTATGGGCCTCTTAGCGCCATGAATGTCCACTTGCATTTTCTACAGAAAGAGTGTTCAGAACTGCTCAATCCAAACTAAGGTTCAACTCTGTTAGTTGAATGCACAGAACAGAGAGAAGTTTCACAGATATCTTCTGTGTAGTTTTTATTTGAACCTATTCCTTTTTCCACTATAGGCCTCTTAGCGCCCTGAATGTCCACTTGTATTTTCTACAGAAAGAGTGTTCAGAACTGCTCATCAAAACTAAGGTTCAACTCTGTTAGTTGAAAGCACAGAACAGAAAGAAGTTTCACAGATTGCTTCTTTGTAGTTTTTGTTTGAAGATATTCCCTTGTCCACTATAGGCCTCTTAGAGCCATGAATGTCCACTTGCATTTTCTACAGAAAGAGTGTTTCAGAACTGTTCAATCAAAATTAAGGTTCAACTGTGTTAGTTTAAAGAACAGAACCGTAAGAAGTTTCACAGATTGCTTCTGTGTAATTTTATTTGAAGGTGTCCTTTTTCCACCATAGGCCTCTTAGCGCCCTGAATGTCCACTTGCATTTCTACAGAAAGGTGTTTCAGAACTGCTCAATCAAATGTAAGGTTGAACTCTGTCAGTTGAATGCACAGAACTGTAAGATGTTTCACAGATAGCTTCTTTGTAGTTTTTATTTGAACATATACCTTTCTCAACTATAGGCCTCTTAGCGCCCTGAATGTTCACATGCATTTTCTGCAGAAAGAGTGTTCATTACTTCTCAATATAAACTAAGGTTCAACTCTGTTAGTTGAATGCACAGAACAGTAAGAAGTTTCACAGATTTCTTCTGTGTAGTTTTTATTTGAACATATTCATTTTTCCGCTATAGGCCTCTTAGCGCCCTGAATGTTCACTTGCATTTTCTACAGAAAGAGTGTTTCAGAACTGCTCAATAATAACTAAGGTTCAACTCTGTTAGTTGAATGCACAGAACAGTAAGAAGTTTCGCAGATTGCTTCTGTGCAGTTTTATTTGAAAATATTCCTTTTTCCAGTATAGGCCTCTTAGCTCCCTGAATGTCCAATTGCATTTTCTATAGAAAGGGTGTTTCAGAAGTGCTCAATCAAAAGTAAGGTTCAACTCTGTTAGATGAATGCAAAGAACAGAAGAAGTTTCACAGAATCCTTCTGTGTAGTTTGTATTTGAAAGTATTCCTTTTTCCGCTATAGGCCTCTTAGCGCTCCGAAGGTCCACTTGCATTTTCTACAGAAAGAGTGTTTCAGAACTCCTCAATCAAAAGTAAGGTTCAAGTCCGTTAGTTGAATGCACAGAACAGACAGAAGTTTCACAGATAGATTCTGTGTAGTTTTTATGTGAACTTTTTCTTTTTCCACTATAGTCTCTTAGCGCCTTGAATGTCCACTTGTATTTTCTACAGAAAGAGTGTTTCAGAACTGCTCAATCAAAACTGAGGTTCAACTCTGTTAGTTGAATGCACAGAACAGTAAGAAGTTTCACAGATTTCTTCTGTGCAGTTTTTATTTGAAAATATTCCTTTTCCACTATAGGCCGCATAGCGCCCTGAATGTCCAATTGCATTTTCTACAGAAAGAGTGTTTCAGAACTGCTCAATCAAAATTAAGGTTAAACTCTGTTAGTTGAATGCACAGAACAGAAGAAGTTTCACAGAATGCTTCTGTGTAGTTTGTATTTGAAGGTATTACTTTTTCCGCTATACGGCTCTTAGCGCTCCGAAGGTCCACTTGCATTTTCTACAGAAAGAGTGTTTCAGAACTTCTCAATCAAAAGTAAGGTTCAACTCCGTTATTTGAATGCACAGAACAGAGAGAAGTTTCACAGATAGCTTCTGTGTAGTTTTTATGTGAACTTTTCCTTTTCCACTATAGTCCTCTTAGCGCCCTGAATGTCCACTTGTATTTTCTACAGAAAGAGTGTTTCAGAACTGCTCAATCAAAATTGAGGTTCAACTCTGTTAGTTGAATGCACAGAACAGTAAGAAGTTTCACAGATTTCTTCTGTGCAGTTTTATTTGAAAATATTCCTTTTCCACTATAGGCCTCTTAGCGCCCTGAATGTCCTTGCATTTTCTACAGAAAGAGTGTTTCAGAACTGCTCAATCAAAAGTAAAGTTAACTCTGTTAGTTGAATGCAATGAACAGAAGAAGTTTCACAGAATGCTTCTGTGTAGTTTTTATTTGAAGATATTACTTTTTCCGCTGTAGGCCTCTTAGCGCTCCGAAGGTCCACGTCCATTTTCTACAGAAAGAGTGTTTCAGAACTGCTCAATCAAAAGTAAGGTTCAACTCTGTTAGTTGAATGCACAGAACAGAAAGAAGTTTCACAGATTGCTTCTGTATAGTTTTTGTTTGAAGATATTCCTTTTTCTACTATGGGCCTCTTAGCGCCATGAATGTCCACTTGCATTTTCTACAGAAAGAGTGTTTCAGAACTGCTCAATCCAAACTAAGGTTCAACTCTGTTAGTTGAATGCACAGAACAGAGAGAAGTTTCACAGATATCTTCTGTGTAGTTTTTATTTGAACCTATTCCTTTTTCCACTATAGGCTTCTTAGCGCCCTGAATGTCCACTTGTATTTTCTACAGAAAGAGTGTTTCAGAACTGCTCAATCAAAACTAAGGTTCAACTCTGTTAGTTGAAAGCACAGAACAGAAAGAAGTTTCACAGATTGCTTCTTTGTAGTTTTTGTTTGAAGATATTCCCTTGTCCACTATAGCTCTTAGAGCCATGAATGTCCACTTGCATTTTCTACAGAAAGAGTGTTCAGAACTGTTCAATCAAAATTAAGGTTCAACTGTGTTAGTTTAAAGAACAGAACCGTAAGAAGTTTCACAGATTGCTTCTGTGTAATTTTTATTGAAGGTGTTCCTTTTTCCACCATAGGCCTCTTAGCGCCCTGAATGTCCACTTGCATTTTCTACAGAAAGGGTGTTTCAGAACTGCTCAATCAAATGTAAGGTTGAACTCTGTCAGTTGAATGCACAGAACTGTAAGATGTTTCACAGATAGCTTCTTTGTAGTTTTTATTTGAACATATACCTTTCTCAACTATAGGCCTCTTAGCGCCCTGAATGTTCACATGCATTTTCTGCAGAAAGAGTGTTTCATTACTTCTCAATATAAACTAAGGTTCAACTCTGTTAGTTGAATGCACAGAACAGTAAGAAGTTTCACAGATTTCTTCTGTGTAGTTTTTATTTGAACATATTCATTTTTCCGCTATAGGCCTCTTAGCGCCCTGAATGTTCACTTGCATTTTCTACAGAAAGAGTGTTTCAGAACTGCTCAATAATAACTAAGGTTCAACTCTGTTAGTTGAATGCACAGAACAGTAAGAAGTTTCGCAGATTGCTTCTGTGCAGTTTTTATTTGAAAATATTCCTTTTCCAGTATAGCCTCTTAGCTCCCTGAATGTCCAATTGCATTTTCTATAGAAAGGGTGTTTCAGAATGTGCTCAATCAAAAGTAAGGTTCAACTCTGTTAGATAAATGCAAGAACAGAAAGAAGTTTCACAGAATCCTTCTGTGTAGTTTGTATTTGAAAGTATTCCTTTTTCCGCTATAGGCCTCTTAGCGCTCCGAAGTCCACTTGCATTTCTACAGAAAGAGTGTTCAGAACTCTCAATCAAAAGTAAGGTTCAAGTCCGTTAGTTGAATGCACAGAACAGACAGAAGTTTCACAGATAGATTCTGTGTAGTTTTTATGTGAACTTTTTCTTTTTCCACTATAGTCCTCTTAGGCCTGAATGTCCACTTGCATTTTCTACAGAAAGAGTGTTTCAGAACTGCTCAATCAAAACTGAGGTTCAACTCTGTTAGTTGAATGCACAGAACAGTAAGAAGTTTCACAGATTTCTTCTGTGCAGTTTTTATTTGAAAATATTCCTTTTCCACTATAGGCCCTTAGCGCCTGAATGTCATTGCATTTCTACAGAAAGAGTGTTTCAGAACTGCTCAATCAAATTAAGGTTAAACTCTGTTAGTTGAATGCACAGAACAGAAAGAAGTTTCACAGAATGCTTCTGTGTAGTTTGTATTTGAAGGTATTACTTTTTCCGCTATAGGCCTCTTAGCGCTCCGAAAGGTCCACTTCATTTTCTACAGAAAGAGTGTTTCAGAACTTCTCAATCAAAAGTAAGGTTCAACTCCGTTATTTGAATGCACAGAACAGAGAGAAGTTTCACAGATAGCTTCTGTGTAGTTTTTATGTGAACTTTTCCTTTTCCACTTAGTCCTCTTAGCGCCCTGAATGTCCACTTTATTTTCTACAGAAGAGTGTTTCAGAACTGCTCAATCAAAATTGAGGTTCAACTCTGTTAGTTGAATGCACAGAACAGTAAGAAGTTTCACAGATTTCTTCTGTGCAGTTTTTATTTGAAATAATTCCTTTTCCACTATAGCCTCTTAGCCCCTGAATGTCCACTTGCATTTTCTACAGAAAGAGTGTTCGAACTGCTCAATCAAAGTAAGTTAAACTCTGTTAGTTGAATGCAATGAACGAAAGAAGTTTCACAGATGCTTCTGTTAGTTTTTATTTGAAGATATTCTTTTCCGCTTAGCCTCTTAGCGCTCCAAGTCACTCATTTCTACAGAAAGAGTGTTTCAGACTGCTCAATCAAAGTAAGGTTCAACTCTGTTAGTGAATCACAGAACGAAAAGTTTCACAGATTGCTTCTGTATAGTTTTGTTTGAAGATATTCCTTTTTCTACTATGGCCTCTTAGCGCCATGAATGTCCACTTGCATTTTCTACAGAAAGAGTGTTTCAGAACTGCTCAATCCAAATTAAGGTTCAACTCTGTTAGTTGAATGCACAGAACAGAGAGAAGTTTCACAGATATCTTCTGTGTAGTTTTTATTTGAACCTATTCCTTTTTCCACTATAGGCCTTTAGCGCCCTGAATGTCCACTTGTATTTTCTACAGAAAGAGTGTTTCAGAACTGCTCAATCAAAACTAAGGTTCAACTCTGTTAGTTGAAAGCACAGAACAGAAAGAAGTTTCACAGATTGCTTCTTTGTAGTTTTTGTTTGAAGATATTCCTTTTTCCACTATAGGCCTCTTAGAGCCATGAATGTCCACTTGCATTTTCTACAGAAAGAGTGTTTCAGAACTGTTCAATCAAAATTAAGGTTCAACTGTGTTAGTTTAAAGAACAGAACCGTAAGAAGTTTCACAGATTGCTTCTGTGTAATTTTTATTTGAAGGTGTTCCTTTTCCACCATAGCCTCTTAGCGCCCTGAATGTCCACTTGCATTTTCTACAGAAAGGGTGTTTCAGAACTGCTCAATCAAATGTAAGGTTGAACTCTGTCAGTTGAATGCACAGAACTGTAAGATGTTTCACAGATAGCTTCTTTGTAGTTTTTATTTGAACATATACCTTTCTCAACTATAGGCCTCTTAGCGCCCTGAATGTTCACATGCATTTTCTGCAGAAAGAGTGTTTCATTACTTCTCAATATAAACTAAGGTTCAACTCTGTTAGTTGAATGCACAGAACAGTAAGAAGTTTCACAGATTTCTTCTGTGTAGTTTTTATTTGAACATATTCATTTTTCCGCTATAGGCCTCTTAGCGCCCTGAATGTTCACTTGCATTTCTACAGAAAGAGTGTTTCAGAACTGCTCAATAATAACTAAGGTTCAACTCTGTTAGTTGAATGCACAGAACAGTAAGAAGTTTCGCAGATTGCTTCTGTGCAGTTTTTATTTGAAAATATTCCTTTTTCCAGTATAGGCCTCTTAGCTCCCTGAATGTCCAATTGCATTTTCTATAGAAAGGGTGTTTCAGAAGTGCTCAATCAAAAGTAAGGTTCAACTCTGTTAGATGAATGCAAAGAACAGAAAGAAGTTTCACAGAATCCTTCTGTGTAGTTTGTATTTGAAAGTATTCCTTTTTCCGCTATAGGCCTCTTAGCGCTCCGAAAGTCCACTTGCATTTTCTACAGAAAGAGTGTTTCAGAACTCCTCAATCAAAAGTAAGGTTCAAGTCCGTTAGTTGAATGCACAGAACAGACAGAAGTTTCACAGATAGATTCTGTGTAGTTTTTATGTGAACTTTTCTTTTTCCACTATAGTCCTCTTAGCGCCTTGAATGTCCACTTGTATTTTCTACAGAAAGAGTGTTTCAGAACTGCTCAATCAAAACTGAGGTTCAACTCTGTTAGTTGAATGCACAGAACAGTAAGAAGTTTCACAGATTTCTTCTGTGCAGTTTTTATTTGAAAATATTCCTTTTCCACTATAGGCCGCATAGCGCCCTGAATGTCCAATTGCATTTTCTACAGAAAGAGTGTTTCAGAACTGCTCAATCAAAATTAAGGTTAAACTCTGTTAGTTGAATGCACAGAACAGAAAGAAGTTTCACAGAATGCTTCTGTGTAGTTTGTATTTGAAGGTATTACTTTTTCCGCTATAGGCCTCTTAGCGCTCCGAAGGTCCACTTGCATTTTCTACAGAAAGAGTGTTTCAGAACTTCTCAATCAAAAGTAAGGTTCAACTCCGTTATTTGAATGCACAGAACAGAGAGAAGTTTCACAGATAGCTTCTGTGTAGTTTTTATGTGAACTTTTTCCTTTTTCCACTATAGTCCTCTTAGCGCCCTGAATGTCCACTTGTATTTTCTACAGAAAGAGTGTTTCAGAACTGCTCAATCAAAATTGAGGTTCAACTCTGTTAGTTGAATGCACAGAACAGTAAGAAGTTTCACAGATTTCTTCTGTGCAGTTTTTATTTGAAAATATTCCTTTTCCACTATAGGCCTCTTAGCGCCCTGAATGTCCACTTGCATTTTCTACAGAAAGAGTGTTTCAGAACTGCTCAATCAAAAGTAAAGTTAAACTCTGTTAGTTGAATGCAATGAACAGAAAGAAGTTTCACAGAATGCTTCTGTGTAGTTTTTATTTGAAGATATTACTTTTTCCGCTGTAGGCCTCTTAGCGCTCCGAAGGTCCACGTCCATTTTCTACAGAAAGAGTGTTTCAGAACTGCTCAATCAAAAGTAAGGTTCAACTCTGTTAGTTGAATGCACAGAACAGAAAGAAGTTTCACAGATTGCTTCTGTATAGTTTTTGTTTGAAGATATTCCTTTTTCTACTATGGGCCTCTTAGCGCCATGAATGTCCACTTGCATTTTCTACAGAAAGAGTGTTTCAGAACTGCTCAATCCAAACTAAGGTTCAACTCTGTTAGTTGAATGCACAGAACAGAGAGAAGTTTCACAGATATCTTCTGTGTAGTTTTTATTTGAACCTATTCCTTTTTCCACTATAGGCCTCTTAGCGCCCTGAATGTCCACTTGTATTTTCTACAGAAAGAGTGTTTCAGAACTGCTCAATCAAAACTAAGGTTCAACTCTGTTAGTTGAAAGCACAGAACAGAAAGAAGTTTCACAGATTGCTTCTTTGTAGTTTTTGTTTGAAGATATTCCCTTGTCCACTATAGGCCTCTTAGAGCCATGAATGTCCACTTGCATTTTCTACAGAAAGAGTGTTTCAGAACTGTTCAATCAAAATTAAGGTTCAACTGTGTTAGTTTAAAGAACAGAACCGTAAGAAGTTTCACAGATTGCTTCTGTGTAATTTTTATTTGAAGGTGTTCCTTTTTCCACCATAGGCCTCTTAGCGCCCTGAATGTCCACTTGCATTTTCTACAGAAAGGGTGTTTCAGAACTGCTCAATCAAATGTAAGGTTGAACTCTGTCAGTTGAATGCACAGAACTGTAAGATGTTTCACAGATAGCTTCTTTGTAGTTTTTATTTGAACATATACCTTTCTCAACTATAGGCCTCTTAGCGCCCTGAATGTTCACATGCATTTTCTGCAGAAAGAGTGTTTCATTACTTCTCAATATAAACTAAGGTTCAACTCTGTTAGTTGAATGCACAGAACAGTAAGAAGTTTCACAGATTTCTTCTGTGTAGTTTTTATTTGAACATATTCATTTTTCCGCTATAGGCCTCTTAGCGCCCTGAATGTTCACTTGCATTTTCTACAGAAAGAGTGTTTCAGAACTGCTCAATAATAACTAAGGTTCAACTCTGTTAGTTGAATGCACAGAACAGTAAGAAGTTTCGCAGATTGCTTCTGTGCAGTTTTTATTTGAAAATATTCCTTTTTCCAGTATAGGCCTCTTAGCTCCCTGAATGTCCAATTGCATTTTCTATAGAAAGGGTGTTTCAGAAGTGCTCAATCAAAAGTAAGGTTCAACTCTGTTAGATGAATGCAAAGAACAGAAAGAAGTTTCACAGAATCCTTCTGTGTAGTTTGTATTTGAAAGTATTCCTTTTTCCGCTATAGGCCTCTTAGCGCTCCGAAGGTCCACTTGCATTTTCTACAGAAAGAGTGTTTCAGAACTCCTCAATCAAAAGTAAGGTTCAAGTCCGTTAGTTGAATGCACAGAACAGACAGAAGTTTCACAGATAGATTCTGTGTAGTTTTTATGTGAACTTTTTCTTTTTTCCACTAAGTCCTCTTAGCGCCTTGAATGTCCACTTGTATTTTCTACAGAAAGAGTGTTTCAGAACTGCTCAATCAAAACTGAGGTTCAACTCTGTTAGTTGAATGCACAGAACAGTAAGAAGTTTCACAGATTTCTTCTGTGCAGTTTTTATTTGAAAATATTCCTTTTCCACTATAGGCCGCATAGCGCCCTGAATGTCCAATTGCATTTTCTACAGAAAGAGTGTTTCAGAACTGCTCAATCAAAATTAAGGTTAAACTCTGTTAGTTGAATGCACAGAACAGAAAGAAGTTTCACAGAATGCTTCTGTGTAGTTTGTATTTGAAGGTATTACTTTTTCCGCTATAGGCCTCTTAGCGCTCCGAAGGTCCACTTGCATTTTCTACAGAAAGAGTGTTTCAGAACTTCTCAATCAAAAGTAAGGTTCAACTCCGTTATTTGAATGCACAGAACAGAGAGAAGTTTCACAGATAGCTTCTGTGTAGTTTTTATGTGAACTTTTTCCTTTTTCCACTATAGTCCTCTTAGCGCCCTGAATGTCCACTTGTATTTTCTACAGAAAGAGTGTTTCAGAACTGCTCAATCAAAATTGAGGTTCAACTCTGTTAGTTGAATGCACAGAACAGTAAGAAGTTTCACAGATTTCTTCTGTGCAGTTTTTATTTGAAAATATTCCTTTTCCACTATAGGCCTCTTAGCGCCCTGAATGTCCACTTGCATTTTCTACAGAAAGAGTGTTTCAGAACTGCTCAATCAAAAGTAAAGTTAAACTCTGTTAGTTGAATGCAATGAACAGAAAGAAGTTTCACAGAATGCTTCTGTGTAGTTTTTATTTGAAGATATTACTTTTTCCGCTGTAGGCCTCTTAGCGCTCCGAAGGTCCACGTCCATTTTCTACAGAAAGAGTGTTTCAGAACTGCTCAATCAAAAGTAAGGTTCAACTCTGTTAGTTGAATGCACAGAACAGAAAGAAGTTTCACAGATTGCTTCTGTATAGTTTTTGTTTGAAGATATTCCTTTTTCTACTATGGGCCTCTTAGCGCCATGAATGTCCACTTGCATTTTCTACAGAAAGAGTGTTTCAGAACTGCTCAATCCAAACTAAGGTTCAACTCTGTTAGTTGAATGCACAGAACAGAGAGAAGTTTCACAGATATCTTCTGTGTAGTTTTTATTTGAACCTATTCCTTTTTCCACTATAGGCCTCTTAGCGCCCTGAATGTCCACTTGTATTTTCTACAGAAAGAGTGTTTCAGAACTGCTCAATCAAAACTAAGGTTCAACTCTGTTAGTTGAAAGCACAGAACAGAAAGAAGTTTCACAGATTGCTTCTTTGTAGTTTTTGTTTGAAGATATTCCCTTGTCCACTATAGGCCTCTTAGAGCCATGAATGTCCACTTGCATTTTCTACAGAAAGAGTGTTTCAGAACTGTTCAATCAAAATTAAGGTTCAACTGTGTTAGTTTAAAGAACAGAACCGTAAGAAGTTTCACAGATTGCTTCTGTGTAATTTTTATTTGAAGGTGTTCCTTTTTCCACCATAGGCCTCTTAGCGCCCTGAATGTCCACTTGCATTTTCTACAGAAAGGGTGTTTCAGAACTGCTCAATCAAATGTAAGGTTGAACTCTGTCAGTTGAATGCACAGAACTGTAAGATGTTTCACAGATAGCTTCTTTGTAGTTTTTATTTGAACATATACCTTTCTCAACTATAGGCCTCTTAGCGCCCTGAATGTTCACATGCATTTTCTGCAGAAAGAGTGTTTCATTACTTCTCAATATAAACTAAGGTTCAACTCTGTTAGTTGAATGCACAGAACAGTAAGAAGTTTCACAGATTTCTTCTGTGTAGTTTTTATTTGAACATATTCATTTTTCCGCTATAGGCCTCTTAGCGCCCTGAATGTTCACTTGCATTTTCTACAGAAAGAGTGTTTCAGAACTGCTCAATAATAACTAAGGTTCAACTCTGTTAGTTGAATGCACAGAACAGTAAGAAGTTTCGCAGATTGCTTCTGTGCAGTTTTTATTTGAAAATATTCCTTTTTCCAGTATAGGCCTCTTAGCTCCCTGAATGTCCAATTGCATTTTCTATAGAAAGGGTGTTTCAGAAGTGCTCAATCAAAAGTAAGGTTCAACTCTGTTAGATGAATGCAAAGAACAGAAAGAAGTTTCACAGAATCCTTCTGTGTAGTTTGTATTTGAAAGTATTCCTTTTTCCGCTATAGGCCTCTTAGCGCTCCGAAGGTCCACTTGCATTTTCTACAGAAAGAGTGTTTCAGAACTCCTCAATCAAAAGTAAGGTTCAAGTCCGTTAGTTGAATGCACAGAACAGACAGAAGTTTCACAGATAGATTCTGTGTAGTTTTTATGTGAACTTTTTCTTTTTTCCACTATAGTCCTCTTAGCGCCTTGAATGTCCACTTGTATTTTCTACAGAAAGAGTGTTTCAGAACTGCTCAATCAAAACTGAGGTTCAACTCTGTTAGTTGAATGCACAGAACAGTAAGAAGTTTCACAGATTTCTTCTGTGCAGTTTTTATTTGAAAATATTCCTTTTCCACTATAGGCCGCATAGCGCCCTGAATGTCCAATTGCATTTTCTACAGAAAGAGTGTTTCAGAACTGCTCAATCAAAATTAAGGTTAAACTCTGTTAGTTGAATGCACAGAACAGAAAGAAGTTTCACAGAATGCTTCTGTGTAGTTTGTATTTGAAGGTATTACTTTTTCCGCTATAGGCCTCTTAGCGCTCCGAAGGTCCACTTGCATTTTCTACAGAAAGAGTGTTTCAGAACTTCTCAATCAAAAGTAAGGTTCAACTCCGTTATTTGAATGCACAGAACAGAGAGAAGTTTCACAGATAGCTTCTGTGTAGTTTTTATGTGAACTTTTTCCTTTTTCCACTATAGTCCTCTTAGCGCCCTGAATGTCCACTTGTATTTTCTACAGAAAGAGTGTTTCAGAACTGCTCAATCAAAATTGAGGTTCAACTCTGTTAGTTGAATGCACAGAACAGTAAGAAGTTTCACAGATTTCTTCTGTGCAGTTTTTATTTGAAAATATTCCTTTTCCACTATAGGCCTCTTAGCGCCCTGAATGTCCACTTGCATTTTCTACAGAAAGAGTGTTTCAGAACTGCTCAATCAAAAGTAAAGTTAAACTCTGTTAGTTGAATGCAATGAACAGAAAGAAGTTTCACAGAATGCTTCTGTGTAGTTTTTATTTGAAGATATTACTTTTTCCGCTGTAGGCCTCTTAGCGCTCCGAAGGTCCACGTCCATTTTCTACAGAAAGAGTGTTTCAGAACTGCTCAATCAAAAGTAAGGTTCAACTCTGTTAGTTGAATGCACAGAACAGAAAGAAGTTTCACAGATTGCTTCTGTATAGTTTTTGTTTGAAGATATTCCTTTTTCTACTATGGGCCTCTTAGCGCCATGAATGTCCACTTGCATTTTCTACAGAAAGAGTGTTTCAGAACTGCTCAATCCAAACTAAGGTTCAACTCTGTTAGTTGAATGCACAGAACAGAGAGAAGTTTCACAGATATCTTCTGTGTAGTTTTTATTTGAACCTATTCCTTTTTCCACTATAGGCCTCTTAGCGCCCTGAATGTCCACTTGTATTTTCTACAGAAAGAGTGTTTCAGAACTGCTCAATCAAAACTAAGGTTCAACTCTGTTAGTTGAAAGCACAGAACAGAAAGAAGTTTCACAGATTGCTTCTTTGTAGTTTTTGTTTGAAGATATTCCCTTGTCCACTATAGGCCTCTTAGAGCCATGAATGTCCACTTGCATTTTCTACAGAAAGAGTGTTTCAGAACTGTTCAATCAAAATTAAGGTTCAACTGTGTTAGTTTAAAGAACAGAACCGTAAGAAGTTTCACAGATTGCTTCTGTGTAATTTTTATTTGAAGGTGTTCCTTTTTCCACCATAGGCCTCTTAGCGCCCTGAATGTCCACTTGCATTTTCTACAGAAAGGGTGTTTCAGAACTGCTCAATCAAATGTAAGGTTGAACTCTGTCAGTTGAATGCACAGAACTGTAAGATGTTTCACAGATAGCTTCTTTGTAGTTTTTATTTGAACATATACCTTTCTCAACTATAGGCCTCTTAGCGCCCTGAATGTTCACATGCATTTTCTGCAGAAAGAGTGTTTCATTACTTCTCAATATAAACTAAGGTTCAACTCTGTTAGTTGAATGCACAGAACAGTAAGAAGTTTCACAGATTTCTTCTGTGTAGTTTTTATTTGAACATATTCATTTTTCCGCTATAGGCCTCTTAGCGCCCTGAATGTTCACTTGCATTTTCTACAGAAAGAGTGTTTCAGAACTGCTCAATAATAACTAAGGTTCAACTCTGTTAGTTGAATGCACAGAACAGTAAGAAGTTTCGCAGATTGCTTCTGTGCAGTTTTTATTTGAAAATATTCCTTTTTCCAGTATAGGCCTCTTAGCTCCCTGAATGTCCAATTGCATTTTCTATAGAAAGGGTGTTTCAGAAGTGCTCAATCAAAAGTAAGGTTCAACTCTGTTAGATGAATGCAAAGAACAGAAAGAAGTTTCACAGAATCCTTCTGTGTAGTTTGTATTTGAAAGTATTCCTTTTTCCGCTATAGGCCTCTTAGCGCTCCGAAGGTCCACTTGCATTTTCTACAGAAAGAGTGTTTCAGAACTCCTCAATCAAAAGTAAGGTTCAAGTCCGTTAGTTGAATGCACAGAACAGACAGAAGTTTCACAGATAGATTCTGTGTAGTTTTTATGTGAACTTTTTCTTTTTTCCACTATAGTCCTCTTAGCGCCTTGAATGTCCACTTGTATTTTCTACAGAAAGAGTGTTTCAGAACTGCTCAATCAAAACTGAGGTTCAACTCTGTTAGTTGAATGCACAGAACAGTAAGAAGTTTCACAGATTTCTTCTGTGCAGTTTTTATTTGAAAATATTCCTTTTCCACTATAGGCCGCATAGCGCCCTGAATGTCCAATTGCATTTTCTACAGAAAGAGTGTTTCAGAACTGCTCAATCAAAATTAAGGTTAAACTCTGTTAGTTGAATGCACAGAACAGAAAGAAGTTTCACAGAATGCTTCTGTGTAGTTTGTATTTGAAGGTATTACTTTTTCCGCTATAGGCCTCTTAGCGCTCCGAAGGTCCACTTGCATTTTCTACAGAAAGAGTGTTTCAGAACTTCTCAATCAAAAGTAAGGTTCAACTCCGTTATTGAATGCACAGAACAGAGAGAAGTTTCACAGATAGCTTCTGTGTAGTTTTTATGTGAACTTTTTCTTTTTCCACTATAGTCCTCTTAGCGCCCTGAATGTCCACTTGTATTTTCTACAGAAAGAGTGTTTCAGAACTGCTCAATCAAATTGAGGTTCAACTCTGTTAGTTGAATGCACAGAACAGTAAGAAGTTTCACAGATTCTTCTGTGCAGTTTTTATTTGAAAATATTCTTTTCCACTATAGGCCTCTTAGCGCCTGAATGTCCACTTGCATTTTCTACAGAAAGAGTGTTTCAGAACTGCTCAATCAAAGTAAGTTAACTCTGTTAGTTGAATGCAATGAACAGAAGAAGTTTCACAGAATGCTTCTGTGTAGTTTTTATTTGAAGATATTCTTTTTCCCTGTAGGCCTCTTAGCGCCCGAAGGTCCACGTATTTTCTACAGAAAGAGTGTTTCAGAACTGCTCAATCAAAAGTAAGGTTCAACTCTGTTAGTTGAATGCACAGAACAGAAAGAAGTTTCACAGATTGCTTCTGTATAGTTTTTGTTTGAAGATATTCTTTTTCTACTATGGGCCTCTTAGGCCCATGAATGTCCACTTGCATTTTCTACAGAAAGAGTGTTTCAGAACTGCTCAATCAAAACTAAGGTTCAACTCTGTTAGTTGAATGCACAGAACAGAAGAAGTTTCACAGATTGCTTCTGTGTAGTTTTTATTTGAACATATTCCTTTTTCCACTATGGCCTCTTAGCGCCTGAATGTCCACTTGCATTTTCTACAGAAAGAGTGTTTCAGAACTGCTCAATCAAAACTAAGGTTCAACTCTGTTAGTTGAATGCACAGAACAGAAGAAGTTTCACAGATTGCTTCTGTGTAGTTTTTATTTTGAAATATATTCCTTTCCACTATAGGCCTCTTAGCGCCCTGAATGTCCACTTGCATTTTCTACAGAAAGAGTGTTTCAGAACTTCTAATAAAACTAAGGTTCAACTCTGTTAGTTGAATGCACAGAACAGTAAAGAAGTTTCACAGATTGCTTCTGTAGTTTTTATTTGAATATTCCTTTTCCTATAGGCCTCTTAGCGCCCTGAATGTCCACTTGCATTTTCTACAGAAAGGTGTTTCAGAACTGCTCAATCAAAACTAAGGTTCAACTCTGTTAGTTGAATGCACAGAACAGTAAGAAGTTTCACAGATTGCTTCTGTGTAGTTTTTATTTGAAATATTCTTTTTCCTATAGGCCTCTTAGCGCCCTGAATGTTCCATTGCATTTTCTACAGAAAGGGTGTTTCAGAACTGCTCAATCAAAAGTAAGGTTCAACTCTGTAGTTGAATGCACAGAACAGTAAGAAGTTTCACAGATTTGCTTCTGTGTAGTTTTATTTTGAAAATTCCTTTTTCCGCTATAGGCCTCTTAGCGCCCTGAATGTTCCATTGCATTTTACAAAAGAGTGTTTCAGACTGCTAATCAAAACTAAGGTTCAACTCTGTTAGTTGAATGCACAGAACAGAAGAAGTTTCACAGAATTGCTTCTGTGTAGTTTTTATTTGAACTATTCCTTTTCCGTATAGGCCTCTTAGCGCTCCGAATGTCCACTTGCATTTTCTACAGAAAGAGTGTTTCAGAACTGCTCAATCAAAAAGAGGTTCAACTCTGTTAGTTGAATGCACAGAACAGAAGAAGTTTCACAGATTGCTTCTGTGTAGTTTTTATTTGAAATATTCCTTTTCCTATAGGCCTCTTAGCGTCCCTGAATGTCCACTTGCATTTTCTACAGAAAGAGTGTTTCAGAACTGCTCAATCAAAATAAGGTTCAACTCTGTTAGTTGAATGCACAGAACAGAAAGAAGTTTCACAGATTTCTTTCTGTGTAGTTTTATTTGAACTTATTCTTTTTCCACTATAGGCCTCTTAGCGCCCTGAATGTCCACTTGCATTTTCTACAGAAAGAGTGTTTCAGAACTGCTCAATCAAAAATTAGGTTCAACTCTGTTAGTTGAATGCACAGAACAGAAGAAGTTTCACAGATAGCTTCTGTGTAGTTTTATTGAAATTTTTTTCCACTATAGGCCTCTTAGCCCGCTGAATGTCCACTTGCATTTTCTACAGAAAGAGTGTTTCAGAACTGCTCAATCAAAATAAGGTTCCAACTCCGTTAGTTGAATGCACAGAACAGAAAGAAGTTTCACAGAAGCTTCTGTGTAGTTTTTATTTGAAATTTTCCTTTTCCACTATAGGCCCTTAGCGCCCTGAATGTCCACTTGCATTTTCTACAGAAAGAGTGTTTCAGAACTGCTCAATCAAAAGTAGTTAAACTCTGTTAGTTGAATGCACAGAACAGAAGAAGTTTCACAGATGTTCTTCTGTGTAGTTTTATTTGAAATATTCCTTTTTCCACTATAGGCCTCTTAGCGCCCTGAATGTCCACTTGCATTTTCTACAGAAAGAGTGTTTCAGAACTGCTCAATCAAAAGTAAGGTTCAACTCTGTTAGTTGAATGCAAAGCAGAACAAAAGAAGTTTCACAGAATGCTTCTGTGTAGTTTTTTTGAAATATTTTTTTTCCTATAGGCCTCTTAGCGCCCTGAATGTCCACTTGCATTTTCTACAGAAAGAGTGTTTCAGAACTGCTCAATCAAAGTAAGGTTCAACTCTGTTAGTTGAATGCACAAACAGAAGAAGTTTCACAGATGCTTCTGTGTAGTTTTTATTTGAACTATTCCTTTTTCCACTATAGGCCTCTTAGCGCCCTGAATGTCCACTTATTTTACAGAAAGAGTGTTTCAGAACTGCTCAATCAAAACTAAGGTTCAACTCTGTTAGTTGAATGCACAGAACAGAAAGAAGTTTCACAGATTGCTTCTGTAGTTTTTTTTTGAAGATATCCTTTTTCCACTATAGGCCTCTTAGCGCCATGAATGTCCACTTGCATTTTCTACAGAAAGAGTGTTTCAGAACTGCTCAATCAAAATAAGGTTAACTCTGTTAGTTGAATGCACAGAACAGAAGAAGTTTCACAGATTGCTTCTGTGTAGTTTTTATTTGAAGATATTCCTTTTTCCACTATAGGCCTTAGCGCCCTGAATGTCCACTTGCATTTTCTACAGAAGAGTGTTTCAGAACTGCTCAATCAAAAGTAAGGTTCAACTCTGTTAGTTGAATGACAGACAGAAAGAAGTTTCACAGATTCTTTTGTAGTTTTTATTTGAAGATATTCCTTTCCACTATAGGCCTCTTAGCGCCCTGAATGTCCACTTGCATTTTCTACAGAAAGAGTGTTTCAGAACTGCTCAATCAAAACTAAGGTTCAACTCTGTTAGTTGAATGCACAGAACAGAAGAAGTTTCACAGATCTTCTTTGTAGTTTTTATTTGAATATTCCTTTTTCCACTATAGGCCTCTTAGCGCCCTGAATGTCCATTTTTTTTCTACAGAAAGAGTGTTTTCAGAACTGCTCAATCAAAAAAGGTTCAACTCTGTTAGTTTGCACAGAACAGTAAGAAGTTTCACAGATTGCTTCTGTTGTAGTTTTTATTTGAACATATTCCTTTTCCAACTATAGGCCTCTTAGCGCCCTGAATGTCACATTGCATTTTCTACAGAAAGGAGTGTTTCAGAACTTTCAATCAAATAAGGTTCAACTCTGTTAGTTGAATGCACAGAACAGAAGAAGTTTCACAGATTCTTCTGTGTAGTTTTTATTTGAAATATTCCTTTTTCCGCTATAGGCCTCTTAGCGCCCTGAATGTTCCACTTGCATTTTCTACAGAAAGAGTGTTTCACTGCTCAAAAAGTAAGGTTCAACTCTGTTAGTTGAATGCACAGAACAGTAAGAAGTTTCACAGATATTCTGTGTTAGTTTTTTATTGAAATATCCTTTTTCCACTATAGGCCTCTTAGCGCCCTGAATGTCCACTTGCATTTTCTCAGAAAGAGTGTTTCATGCTCAATCAAAACTAAGGTTCAACTCTGTTAGTTGAATGCACAGAACAGTAAGAAGTTTCACAGATTTCTTCTGTGTAGTTTTTATTTGAAAATATTCCTTTTTCCACTATAGGCCTCTTAGCGCCCTGAATGTCCCTTGCATTTTCTACAGAAAGAGTGTTTCAGAACTGCTCAATCAAAAGTAAGGTTCAACTCTGTTAGTGAATGCACAGAACAGAAGTTTCACAGATATTTCTTGTAGTTTTATTTGAATATTCTTTTTCCTATAGGCCTCTTAGCGCCCGAATGTCCACTTGCATTTTCTACAGAAAGAGTGTTTCAGAACTGGCTCAATCAAAAGTAAGGTTCAACTCTGTTAGTTGAATGCACAGAACAGAAGAAGTTTTCACAGATAGCTTCTGTGTAGTTTTTATTTGAACATTTTTCCTTTTCCACTAGGCCTCTTAGCGCCCTGAATGTCCACTTGCATTTTCTACAGAAAGAGTGTTTCAGAACTGCTCAATCAAAAGTAAGGTTCAATCTGTTAGTTGAATGCACAGAACAGTAAGAAGTTTCACAGATTTCTTCTGTGTGTTTTTATTGAATATTCCTTTTCCACTATAGGCCTCTTAGCGCCCTGAATGTCCACTTGCATTTTCTACAGAAAGAGTGTTTCAGAACTGCTCAATCAAAAGTAATTCAAACTCTGTTAGTTGAATGCACAGAACAGAAAAGTTTCACAGAATGCTTCTGTGCAGTTTTTATTTGAAAATATTACCTTTTTCCTCTAGGCCTCTTAGCGCCCTGAAGTCCACTTGCATTTTCTACAGAAAGAGTGTTTCAGAACTGCTCAATCAAAAGTAAGGTTCAACTCTGTTAGTTGAATGCAAGAACAGAAAGAAGTTT
>NW_022096443.1:0-40930 GCF_006542625.1 Nomascus leucogenys
AGGAGTTACCTTGCGTTCATTACCTTAGAGAAAAGAAAGACAGACAGAAAAAGGAAACTGTCACAGATGCTGGGAAAGTAAGTACTGATATTAGTAACAGAAAACCACAGTAATGTGAGGAGTCGCTCTCAGAGAGACTTTAAATCCTCTCCCACTCTCCAGCACATGAAAGGCCTAGGGATCTTTAGAGAAATCAGGGAGAAGGATAGATAATACAGCACCATGACTCTCCCAGGAAGACAAGATAGACGTGTGAGGCAGGGGCCATATCTTTCAGCAGTTTCTACTCATTTGTAAGAAAACTATGCTTGCTTTCTTATTTAAAGAACAAATCCTTTATCCACCATCTGAATTATTCTTGGCATCTGATAAGGGATGGAGACTACAGAGGCAAATTTGAAAGAAGAAATATTTTATTTTACAAGCTTTGTTTGAATATAAGCCTTAAATTTATGTTGACTAAATCCAAGAATAAGAATATACAACCAAAACATAGCAAGGGGCGGGGGAAGTTTTGAGTTTCTTTCCTAACTACAAACTCTACTAGGAGACTAATAATGGGGAAAACTTTCTCATGGAGGTGAATCCTGCATAACCTGGTGATAAAGAAACAAGAAAATAAGAATTGCATCTTATTTCTATTATATTTTTCTTTCGTTATTTTATCTTTCTTAACCTATAATATATAAGATTTTGCTTGTTCTAAAAGTGAGCCTTCCTTTTGTGAAAATTGAAGCCCAGATATCCTCTATTAGGAAATTTTACATGAATGCAGTGTCTATATCTATATAATATTCATTTTTGTAACCTGTAGGTCTCAATGGGTGACTAAATTAATTTTATAAAGGGCTCACTTGAAATAACAAAGAGACAATTCCTTAATATATAAGCACAAAAATGAAAATCAATTTGCAATCTTGATCAAAGATCAATAGTCACAAAAAAGGCTGACTAAGAAAGCAACATGAATATTCTGTAACTTGATCACAACCCATAATGAATGTTGTCAAGAGGAGAGCCTTTTAGCAATTCACAAGTCCCTGTGTGCCGAACAGTTAATTCCTGCTTACACAGAGTGTACAGATTCACGCTCAGGCACAATATATAAAATGCTGGGAAATACAGTGATTTTTGGGTGTGCCACAGAACTGCCATTGAGCCATGAGGAAGACAGCCAAAGAGGAGAAAAAGGAGAGCACAGCTATCCCATGAGGAACACACCGCCTCAGAGGAGACGGAGGAGGGCACAGCTTTCCCATGAGGAAGACATACCTCAGAGCAGACAGAGGAGAGCACAGCTTTCCCATGAGGAAGACAGCCTTAGAGGAGACAAAGGAGAGCACAGCTTTCCCATGAGGAAGACACATCCTCGGAGGAGAATAGGAGAGCACAGCGTTCCCATGAGGAAGACACAGCTTCAGAAAAGAATAGGAGAGCACAGCTTTCCCATGAGGAAGACACAGCCTCAGAGGAGAATAGTAGAGCACAGCTATACCAGGAGGAAGCCACAGCCTCAGAGGAGACATAAGACAGCGCAGCTTTCCCATGAGGAACACAAAACCTCAGAGCAGACAGGATTACAAAGCTTTCCGTTGAGGGAGACACAGCCTCAGGGGAGACACAGGAGGGTACAACATTCCCAGGAGGAAGACAGAGCCTCAGAGAAGACATAGGAGAGCACAGCTTTCACAGGAGGAAGACACAGACTCACAGGAGACATAGGAGGGTGCGGCATTCCCATGAGGAAGACACAGCCTCAGAGCAGACATAGGAGGTCTCAGGTTTCACTTGAGTAAGACACAGCCTCAGAGCAGACATAGAAGAGTGCAGCATTCCCATGAGGAAGACACAGTCTTAGAGCAGAAATAGGAGAGTGCAGATTTCCAATGAGGAAGACAGAGCCTCAGAGGAGAAATAGGAGAAGGCAGCTTTCGCAGGGGGAAGACACAGCATCAGAGGAGAATAGGAGGGCACTGATTTCCCTTGAGGAAGAAACAGCCTCAAAGGAGAATAGGAGAGCCCAGCTTTCCGAGGAGGAAGACAGCCTCAGATGAGAAATAAGAGAGCACAAATTTCCCATGAGGAAGACAGCTGTAGAGGAGACATAAGAGAGCACAGCTTTCCCATGAGGAAGAAACAGCCTCAGAGGAGACACAGGAGAGCACGGCTTTCCCATGAGGAAGACAGAGCCTCAGAGCAGATATAGGAGGGCACAGCTTTCCCATGAGGGAGACAGCATCAGAGGATACAAAGGACATCGCAACTTTCCCATGTGGAAGACAGCCTCAGAGTAGAAATAGGAGAGCACAAATTTCCCATGGGGATGAAAGCGGCAGAGGAGACATAATAGAGCAGAGCTTTCCCAAGAGGAAGACAGAGCATCAGAGGAGACATAGGAGAGCACAGATTTCCCTTGAGGAAGACACAGCCTCAGAGGAGACATAAGAGAGCGCAGCTTTCCCATGAGGAACACAAAGCCTCAGAGCAGACATAGGATGGCACAGCTTTCCGATGAGGGTGACACAGCCTCAGAGGGGACACAGGAGGGTACAACATTCCCATGAGGAAGACAGAGCCTCAGAGAAGACATAGGAGAGCACAGTTTCCCAGGAGGAAGACACAGCCTCAGAGGAGACATAGGGGGCACAGTTTCCCATGAGGAAGACACAGCCTCAGAGGAGACAAAGGAGGGCACAGCATTCCCATGAGGAAGACACAGCCTCGTAGGAGACATAGGAGGGCTCAGCATTCCCATGGGGAAGACAGAGCCTCAGAGGAGAAATAGGAGACCACAGCATTCCCACAAGGAAGACACAGCCTCAGAGCAGACATAGGAGGGACGGCTTTCCTATGAGTAAGACATAGCCTCAGAGGAGACATAGGAGGGCACGGCATTCCCATGAGGAACACAAAGCATCAGAGAAGACATATGAGGGCTCAGATTTCGCCTGAGTAAGACACAGCCACAGAGCAGACATAGGAGAGAGCAGCATTCCCATGAGGAAGACACAGTCTTAGAGCAGACAGAGGAGAGTGCAGCTTTCCCATGAGGAAGACACAGCCTCATATGAAAAATAGGAGAGCGCAGCTTTTGCAGGAGGAAAACACAGCATCAGAGGAATAGGAGGGCACAGCTTTCCCTTGAGGAAGAAACAGCCTCAAAGGAGAATAGGAGAGCCCAACTTTCCCATGAGGAAGACAGCCTCAGAGGAGAAATAGGAGAGCACATCTTTTCCATTGATGAAGACAAAGACTCAGAGGAGACATAGCAGAGCACAGCTTTCCCATGTGGAAGACACTGCTTCAGAGCAGATATAGGAGGGCACAGCTTTCCCATGAGGAAGACAGCATCAGAGGGGACAAAGAACATCACAGCTTTCCCATGTGGAAGACAGCCTCAGAGTAGAAATAGGAGAGCGCAAATTTCCCATGGGGATGAAAGCGTCAAAGGAGACATAAGAGAGCACAGCTTTCCCATAAGGAAGACACAGCATCAGAGGAGACATAGGAGAGCACAGATTTCCCTTGAGGAAGAAACAGCCTCAGAGGAGAATAGGAGAGCACAGCTTTCACATGAGGGAGACACTGCTTCAGAGGAGATTAGTAGAGCACAGCTATCTCAGAAGGAAGCCACAGCCTCAGAGGAGACATAAGAGAGCGCAGCTTTCCCATGAGGAACACAAAGCCTCAGAGCAGACATAGGATGGCACAGCTTTCCGATGAGGGAGACACAGCCTCAGGGGAGACACAGGAGGGTGCAACATTCCCATGAGGAAGACAGAGCCTCAGAGAAGACATATGAGAGCACAGCTTTCCCAGGAGGAAGACACAGACTCAGAGGAGACATAGTAGGATGCAGCTTTCCCACGAGGAAGACACAGTCTTAGAGCAGACATAGAAGAGTGTAGCTTTCCAATGAGGAAGACATGGCCTCAGAGGAGAAATAAAAGAGGGCAGCTTTCGTAGGAGGAAGACACAGCATCAGAGGAGAATAGGTGGGCACTGATTTCCCTTGAGGAAGAAACAGCCTCAAAGGAGAATAGAAGAGCCCAGCTTTCCCATGAGGAAGACAGCCTCAGAGGAGACATATGAGAGCATAGCTTTTCCATGAGGAAGACACAGCCTCAGAGCAGATAGAGGAGGGCACAGCTTTCCCATGAGGAAGACAGCATCAGAGGATACAAAGGACATCACAGCTTTCCCATGTGGAAGACAGCCTCAGAGTAGAAATAGGAGAGCGCAAATTTCCCATGGGGATGAAAGCGGCAGAGTTGACATAAGAGAGCAGAGCTTTCCCATGACGAAGACACAGCATCAGAGGAGACATAGAAGAGCACAGATTTCCCCTGAGGAAGACAGCCTCAGAGGAGAAATCGGAAAGCGCAATATTCCCATGAGGAAGACACAGCCTCAGAGGAGAATAGGAGAGCACAGCTTTCCCATGAGGAAGAAACAGCCTCAGAGGAGACATAGGAGGGCACAGCGTTCCCATGAGGAAGACACAGCCTCAGAGGAGACATAGGAAAACGCAGCATTCCCATGAGGAAGACAGCCTCAGAGGAGAAATAGGAGAGCACAGCATTCCATGAGGAAGACACAGCCTCAGAAGAGAAATAAAAGAGTACTGTTTCCCCATGAGGAAGACACAGCCACAGAGGAGAATACGAGAGCACAGTTTTCCCATAAGGAAGACAGTCTCAGAGCAGACATAGGAGGGCACAGATTTCCCATGAGTAAGACAAAGCATCAGAGGAGATATAGGAGGGCGCAGCTTTCCCACGAGGAAGACACATCCTGAGAGGAGACAAAGGAAAGCGCAGCTTTCCCATGAGGAAGACACAGCCTCAGAGCAGATATAGGAGGGCACAGTTTTCCAATGAGGAAAACACAGCCTCAGGGGAGACATAGGAGGTCACAGCTTTCTCATGAAGAAGACAGCCGCTGAGGGGACATAGGAGAGCACAGTTTCAAATGAGGAATACGCCCTAAGAGGAGACATAGAAGATAATTTTCCCATGAGGAAGACAGCCACAGAGGAGAAATAGGAGAGCACAGCATTCCCATGAGGAAGACACAGCCTCAGAGGAGACATAGCAGGGTGCAGCTTTCCCATGAGGAAGACACAGCCTCAGAGCAGACATAGGAGGTCTCAGGTTTCCCTTGAGTAAGACACAGCCTCAGAGCAGACATCAGAGAGCGCAGCATTCCCATGAGGAAGATACAGTCTTAGAGCAGACATAGTAGAGTGCAGCTTTCCCATGAGGAAGAAACAGCCTCAGAGGAGAAATAGGAGAGGGCAGCTTTCGCAAGAGGAAGACACAGCATCAGTGGAGAATAGGAGGGCACAGGTTTCCCTTGAGGAAGAAACAGCCTCAAAGGAGAATAGGAGAGCCCAGCTTTCCCATAAGGAAGACGGCCGTAGAGGAGACATAAGAGAGCACAGCTTTCCCATTAGGAAGACACAGCCTCAGAGGAGACATAGGAGAGCACGGCTTTCACATGAGGAAGACACAGCCTCAGAACAGATATAGGAGGACACAGCTTTCCCATGAGGAAGACAGCATCAGAGGAGACAAAGGACATCACAGCTTTCCCATGTGGAAGACAGCCTCAGAGTACAAATAAGAGAGCGCAAATTTCAAATGAGGATGAAAGCGGCAGAGGAGACATAATAGAGAAGAGTTTCCCAAGAGGAAGAAACAACATCAGAGGAGACATAGGAGAGCACAGATTTCCCTTGAGGAAGACACAGCCTCAGAGGAGAAGTAGGATAGCGCAACATTCCCATGAAGAAGACACAGCCTCAGAGGAGAATAGGAGAGCACAGCTTTCCCATGAGAAAGACACAGCCTCAGAGGAGACATAGGAGGGAAAACCTGTCCCATGAGGAAGACACAGCTTCAGAGGAGACGTAGGAAATCGCCACATTCCCATGAGGAAGACACAGCCTCAGAGGAGAAATACGAGAGCACAGTATTCCCATGAGGAAGACACAGCCTCAGAGGAGAAATACGAGAGTGCCGCTTCCCCATGAGGAAGACAGAGCGTCAGAGGAGAATAGGAGAGCACAGATTTCCCATGAGGAAGACAGCCTCAGAGCAGACATAGGAGGGCACAGATTTCCCATGAGGAAGACAAAGCATCAGAGGAGACATAGGAGAGTTCAGCTTTCCCATGAGGAAGACACACCCTGAGAGGAGACATAGGAAAGCACAGGGTTCCCAGGAGGAAGACACATCTCAGAGCAGATATAGTCGGGCACAGCTTTCCAATGAGGAAAACACAGCCTCCTTGGAGACATAGGAGGGCACAGCTTTCTCACGAACAAGACAGCCTCAGAGGAGAAATAGGAGAGCACAGCTTTTCCATGAGGAAGACACAGCCTCAGAGGAGACATAGGAGAGCACAGCTTTCCTATGAGGAAGACAGCCTTAGAGGAGAAATAGGAGAGGACAGCTTTCCCATAAGGAAGACACAGCCTCAGAGGGGAAGAGGAGGGCACAGCTTTCCCATGAGGAAGACACAGCCTCAGAGGAGACACAGGAGAGCGCAGCTTTCCCATGAGGAAGACACAGCCTAGGAGGATAAATAGGAGACCACAGCATTCCCATAAGGAAGACACAGCGTCAGAGCAGACATAGGAGGGAACGGCTTTCCCATGTGTAACACACACCTCAGAGGAGACATAGGAGGGCGCAGCTTTCCCATGACGAAGACAAAGCGTCAGAGCAGACATATGAGGGCTCAGCTTTCGCCTGAGTAAGAAACAGCCTCAGAGCAGACATAGGAGAGGGCAGCATTCCCATGAGGAAGACACAGTCTTAGAGCAGACATAGAAGATTGCAGCTTTCCCATGAGGAAGACACAGCCTCAGAGGAGAAATAAGAGAGCGCAGCTTTCATAGGAGGAAGACACAGAACCAGAGGAGAATAGGAGGGCACAGCTTTCCCTTGAGGAAGAAACAGCCTCAAAGGAGAATAGGAGAGCCCAGCTTTCCCATGAGGAAGACAGCCTCAGAGGATAAATAGGAGAGCGCAAATTTCCCATGAGGAAGACAGCCGTAGAGGATACATAAGAGAACACAGCTTTCCCATGAGGAAGACACAGGTTCAGAATAGACATAGGAGAGCAGAGATTTCCCTTGAGGAAGACAGCCTCAGAGGAGAAATAGGAGAGCACAGCTTTTCCATGAGGAAGACACAGCCTCAGAGGAGACAAAGGAGAGCACAGCTACCCCATGAGTAAGACACAGCCTCAAAGCAGATATAGGAGGGCACAGCTTTCCCATGAGGAAGACAGCATCAGAGGAGACAAAGGACATCACAGCTTTCCCATGTGGAAGACAGCCTCAGAGTAGAAACAGGAGTGCACAAATTTCCCATGGGGATGAAAGCGTCAAAGGAGACATAAGAGAGCACAGCTTTCCCATGAGGAAGACACAGCATCAGAGAAGACATAGGAGAGCACAGATTTCCCTTGAGGAAGAGACAGCCTCAGAGAAGAATACAAGAGCACAGCTTTCACATGAGGAAGACACAGCCTCAGAGGAGAAATAGGAGGGCACAGCTTTCCCGTGAGGAAGACAGCCTCAGAGGAGACAAAGGAGAGCACAGCTTACCCATGAGGAAGACACAGCCTCAGAGGAGACATAGGAGGGCACAGCTTTCCCATGAGGGAGACACTGCCTTAGAGGAGAATAGTAGAGCACAGCTTTCCCATGAGAAAGACACAGCCTCAGAGAAGACATAGGAGAGCACAGCTTTCACAGGAGGAAGACACAGACTCAGAGGAGACATGGGACGGCGCAGCATTCCCATGAGGAAGACACAGTCTTAAAGCAGAAATAGGAGAGTGCAGCATTCCAATGAGGAAGACACAGCCTCAGAGGAGAAACAGGAGAGGGCAGCTTTCGCAGGAGGAAGACACAGCATCAGAGGAGATTAGGAGGGCACTGATTTCCCTTGAGGAAGAAACAGCCTCAAAGGAGAATAGGAGAGCCCAGGTTTCTGATGAGGAAGACAGCCTCAGAGGAGACATAGGAGAGCACAGATTTCCCATGAGGAAGACAAAGCCTCAGAGCAGATATAGGAGGGCACAGCTTTCCCATGAGGAAGACAGCATCAGAGGAGACAAAGGACATCACAACTTTCCCATGTGGAAGACAAGAGTAGAAATAGGAGAGCTCAAATTTCCCACGGGGATGAAATCGGCAGAGGAGACATAAGAGCAGAGCTTTCCCATGAGGAAGACACAGCATCAGAGGAGACATAGCAGAGCACAGATTTCCCTTGAGGACGACAGCCTCAGAGGAGAAGTCGGAGAGCGAAACTTTCCCATGAGGAAGACATAGCCTCAGAGGAGAACAGGAGAGCACAGCTTTCCCATGAGAAAGACACAGCCTCAGAGCAGACACAGGAGGACACAGCTTTCCCATGAGTAAGACACAGCCTCAGAGGACACATAAGAAAGCGCAGCATTCCCATGAGGAAGACACAGCCTCAGAAGAGAAATACGAGAGTACTACTTCCCCATGAGGATGACACAGCCTCAGAGGAGAATAGGAGAGCACATTTTTCCCATGAGGAACACACAGCCTCAGAGGAGACACAGGAGAGCACAGCTATCCCATGAGTAAGACTCAGCCTCAAAGCAGATATAGGAGGTCACAGCTTTCCCATGAGGAAGACAGCATCAGCGGATACGAAGGACATCACAGCTTTCCCATGTGGAAGACAGTCTCCGAGTATAAATAGGAGAGTGCAAATTTCCCATGGGGATGAAAGCAGCAGAGGAGATATAAGACAGCATAACTTTCCCATGAGGGAGACACAGCATCAGAGGAGACATAGGAGAGCACAGATTTCCCTTGAGGAAGACAGCCTCAGAGGAGACATAGGAAGGCACAGCTTTCCCATGAGGAAGACACAGCCTTAGAGGAGACATAGGAAAGGGCAGCATTCCCATGAGGAAGAAACAGCCTCAGAGGAGAAATAGCAGAGCACAGCAATCCCATTAGGAAGACACAGCCTCAGAGGAGAATAGGAGGGCACAGTTTTCCCATCCGGAAGACAGCCTCAGAGCAGACATAGGAGGGCACAGATTTCCCATGAGTAAGACAAAGAGTCAGAGGAAAATATGAGAGCAAAGCTTTCCCATGAGGGAGACACTGCCTCAGAGGAGAATAGTAGAGCACAGCTTTCCCAGAAGGAAGCCACAGACTCAGAAGATACATAAGAGAGCGCAGCTTTCCCATGAGGAACACAAAGCCTCAGAGCAGACATAGGATGGCACAGCTTTCCGATGAGGGAGACACAGCGTCAGAGGAGACACAGGAGGGTATAACATTCCCATGAGGAAGACAGAGCCTCAGAGAAGACATAGGAGTGCACAGCTTTCCCAAGAGGAAGACACAGCCTCAGAGGAGGCATAGGGGGCACATTTTCCCATGAGGAAGACACAGCCTCGGAGCAGACATAGGAAGGCAGAGCTTTCCCAAGAGGAAGATAGCAGCAGAGGAGACAAAGGACATCACAGCTTTCCCAAGTGGAAGACAGCCTCAGAGTAGAAATAGGGGAGCGCAAATTTCCCATGGGGATGAAAGCTGCAGAGGTGACATAAGAGTGCACAGCTTTCCCATGAGGAAGACACAGCATGAGAGGAGACATAGGAGAGCACAGATTTCCCTTGAGGAAGACACAGCCTCAGAGGAGAATAGGAGAGCGCAACTTTCCCATGAGGAAGACACAGCCTCAGAGGAGACAGACGGGAGCACAGCATTCCCATGACGAAGACACAGCCTCAGAGGAGAATAGGAGAGCAGAGCTTTCCCATGAGGAAGACACAGCCTCAGAGGAGAAATAGGGGAGCACAGCTTTCCCATCAGGAAGACACAGCTTCAGAGCAGACATAGGAGGGCACGGGTTTCCCATGAGGAGGACAAAGCATCAGAGAAGACATATGAGGGCTCAGCTTTCGCCTGAGTAAGACACAGCCACAGTGCAGACATAGGAGAGCGCAGCTTTCCCATGAGGAAGACACAGCCTCAGAGGAGAAATAGGAGAGCGCAGCTTTCGCAGGAGGAAGACGTAGCATCAGAGGAGAATAGGAGGGCACAGCATTCCCTTGAGGAAGAAACAGCCTCAAAGGAGAATAGGAGAGCCCAGCTTTCCCATGAGGAAGACAGCCTCAGAGGAGAAATAGGAGAGCACAGCTTTTCCATGAGAAAGACAGCCTCAGAGCAGACATAGGAGGGCACAGATTTCCCATGAGTAAGACAAAGCATCAGAGGAGACACAGAAGGGCGCAGCTTTCCCAAGAGGAAGACACATCCTAAGAGGAGACATAGGAAAGCGCAGCTTTCCCATGAGGAAGACAGCCTCAGAGGAGAAATAGGAGAGCACAGCTTTTCCATGAGAAAGACAGCCTCAGAGCAGACATAGGAGGGCACAGATTTCCCATGAGTAAGACAAAGCATCAGAGGAGACACAGAAGGGCGCAGCTTTCCCAAGAGGAAGACACATCCTAAGAGGAGACATAGGAAAGCGCAGCTTTCCCATGAGGAAGACACAACCTCAGAGCAGATATAGGAGGGCACAGTTTTCCAATGAGGAAAACACAGCCTCCAGGGAGACATAGGAGGGCACAGCTTTCTCATGAAGAAGACAGCCGCTGAGGAGACATAAGAGAGCAGTTTCAAATGAGGAGTACGGCCTAAGAGGAGACATAGGAGAACATAGCTTTCCCATGAGGAAGACAGCCACAGAGGAGAAATAGGAGAGCACAGCTATCCCATGAGGAAGACACAGCCTCAGAGGAGACATAGCAAGGTGCAGCATTCCCATGAGGAAGACACAGCCTCAGAGCAGACATAGGAGGTATAAAGTTTCGCTTGAGTAAGACACAGCCTCAGAGCAGACATCGGAGAGTGCAGCATTCCCATGAGGAAGACACATTCTTAGAGCAGACATAGTAAAGTGCAGCTTTCCCATGAGGAAGACACATTCTTAGAGCAGACATAGTAAAGTGCAGCTTTCCATGAGGAAGACACATTCTTAGAGCAGACATAGTAAAGTGAAGCTTTCCCATGAGGAAGACACAGCCTCAGAGGAGAAATAGGAGAGGGCAGCTTTCGCAGGAGGAAGACACAGCATCAGTGGAGAATAGGAGGGCACAGATTTCCCTTGAGGAAGAAAAGGCCTCAAAGGAGAATAGGAGAGCCCAGCTTCCCCATGAGGAAGACAGCCTCAGAGAAGACATAGGAGAGCACAGCTTTCCCATGAGGAAGACACAACCTCAGAGCAGATATAGGAGGGCACGGCTTTCCCATGAGGAAGACAGCATCAGAGGTGACAAAGGACATCACAGCTTTCCCATGTGAGAGACAGCTCAGAGCAGAAATAGGAGAGCGCAAATTACCCATGGGGATGAAGGCGGCAGAGGAGACATAAGAGAGCAGAGCTTTCCCATGAGGAAGACACAGCATCCGAGGACAATAGGAGAGCACAGCTTTCCCATGAGGAAGACAGCCTCAGATGAGAAATAGGAGAGCTCAAATCTCCAATGAGGAAGACAGCCGTAGAGGAGACATAAGAGAGCACAGCTTTCCCATGAGGAAGACAGCATCAGAGGAGACAAAGGACATCACAACTTTCCCATGTGGAAGACAGCCTCAGAGTACAAATAGGAGAGCGCAAATTTCAAATGGGGATGAAAGTGGCAAAGGAGACAGAGAAGGGTTTCCCATGAGGAACACACAGCCTCAGAGGAGAATAGGAGAGCACAGCATTCCCATGAGGAAGACAGCCTCAGAGCAGACATAGGAGGGCATAGATTTCCCATGAGGAAGACAAAGCATCAGAGGAGACAGGAGGGCGCAGCTTTCCCATGAGGAAGACACATCCTGAGAGGAGACATAGGAAAGTGCAGGGTTCCCAGGAGGAAGACACATCCTCAGAGCAGATATAGGAGGGCCCAGCTTTCCAACGAGGAAAACACAGCCTCCTGGGAGACATAGGAGGGAGGGCACAGCTTTTCCACGAGGAAGACACCAACTCAGAGGAGATACAGGAGAGCACAGCTTTCCCATGAGGAAGACAGCCTTAGAGGAGAAATAGGAGAAGACAGCTTTCTCATGAGGAAGACAAAGCCTCAGAGGGGAAGAGGAGGGCACAGCTTTCCCATGAGGAAGACACAGCCTCAGAGGAGACACAGGAGAGCGCAGCTTTCCCATGAGGAAGACACAGCCTAGGGGGAGAAATAGGAGACCGCAGCATTCCCATAAGGAAGACACAGCGTCGGAGCAGACATAGGAGGGAACGGCTTTCCCATGTGTAACACACACTCTCAGAGGAGACATAGGAGGGCGCAGCTTTCCCATGATGAAGACAAAGCGTCAGAGCAGACATATGAGGGCTCAGCCTTCCCCTGAGTAAGACACAGTCTCAGAGCAGACATAGGAGAGCGCAGCATTCCCATAAGGAAGACACAGTCTTAGAGCAGACATAGGAGAGTGCAGCTTTCCCATGAGGAAGAGACAGCCTCAGAGGAGAAATAGGAGAGCGCAGATTTCACAGGAGGAAGACACAGCATCAGAGGTGAATAGGAGAGCCCAGCTTTCCCATGAGGAAGACAGCCTCAGAGGAGACAAAGGACATCACAGCTTTCCCATGTGGAAGACAGTCTCAGAGTAGAAATAGGGGAGCGCAAATTTCCCATGGTGATGAAAGCAGCAGAGGAGACATAAGAAAGCACAGCTTTCCCATGAGGAAGACACAGCATCTGAGGAGACATAGGAGAGCACAGATTTCCCTTGAGGAAGACAGCCTCAGAGGAGAAATAGGAGAGCGCAAATTTCCCATGAAGAAGACACAGCCTCAGAGGAGACATAGGAGGTCGCAGCTTTCCCATGACGAAGACAAAGCGTCAGAGCAGACATATAAGGGCTCAGTTTTCGCCTGAGTAAGACACAGCCTCAGAGCAGACATAGGAGAGGGCAGAATTCCCATGAGGAAGACACAGTCTTAGGGCAAACATAGGAGAGTGCAACTTTACCATGAGGAAGACACAGCCTCAGAGGAGACATAGGAGGGCACAGATTTCCCCTGAGGAAGACACAGCCTCAGAGGATAATAGGAGGGTACAGCATTCCCATGAGGAGACCAGACTCAGAGGAGACATAGGAGAGTACAGCTTTTCCATGATGAAGACACAGCCTCAGAGGAGACATAGCAGTGCACAGCTTTCCCATGAGGAAGACAGCCTCACAGGAGACATAGGAGAGCACAGCTTTCCCATGAGGAAGACCCAGCCTCAGAGGAGAATAGGAGAGCACAGCTTTCCCATGAGGAAGACCCAGCCTCAGAGGAGAATAGGAGAGCACAGCTTTCCCATGAGGAAGACAGAGAGAGACTCAGAGGAGAAATAGGAGAGCACAGCTTTCCCATGAGGAAGACACAGCGTCAGAGGAAACAGAGGAAGGCTCAGATATGACTTGAGGAAGACAGAGCCTCAGAGGAGACATAGGAGGGCACACCTTTCCCATGAGGAAGAAAGCCTCAAAGGAGACATAGGAGAGCACAGGTTTCCCATGAGGAAGACAGCCTCAGAGGGGACATAGGAGGGCACACCTTTCCCATGAGGAAGAAAGTCTCAAAGGAGACATATGAGAGCGAAGCTTTCCCACGAGGGAGACACAGCCTCAGAGCCGACATAGGAGAGCGCAGCTTTCCCCTGAGGAAGACACAGCCTCAGAGGAGAAATAGGAAAATGCCGCTTTCCCATCAGTAAGACACAGCCTCAGAGGAGTATAGGAGGGCACAGCCTTCCCATGAGGAAGACAGCCTCAGAGGAGACATAAGAGGGCAAAGCTTTCTCATGAAGACCACACAGCCTCAGAGGAGACATAGGAGGGGATAGCTTTCCCATGAGGAAGACACCGCCTCACAGGAGAATAGGAGAGCACAGGTCTCCCATGAGGAACACACAGCCTCAGAGCAGACATAGGAGGACGCAGCTGTCCCATCAGGAAGTCACAGCCTCAAAGCAGACGTAGGAGAGCAAAGCTTTCCCATGAGGAAGACACAGCCTCAGAGGAGACATAGGAGAGCACAACTTTCCCATGAGGAAGACTCAGCCTCAGAGGAGACATAGGAGGGCACAGCTTTCCCATGAGGAAGACACAGCCTCATCGGAGACATAGGAGGGCACAGCTTTCCCATGAGGAAGACACAGCCTCATAGGAGACACAGGAGAGCACAGCTTTCCCATGAGGAAGACACAGCCTCAGAGGAGATTAGGAGGGCACAGCTTTCCCATTGCAAATGGCTCTAGAAGACCTAGACTCTGCTGTGAAGAAGGAAATCATCCCAAAATTCCAGAGAAAGAGTCCTCCCAAATTCTTTATCAGCTCGTCCTATGAGCTCACTGGATGGCTTCTGTGGGGTTCATTTATTCTTCTCCTCACTGGGGAGCTCTAGTCTACAAGTGTCCAGTTTCACATGCAGCTACAAGACCCTCCATACTAGGGCCACACTCCAGCATGCAGTCTTCACAGATTTTTTGATCAAATGGATCAAGAGTAGAGGGTCTGTCCATGAATAATAAAACATAGAGAGGAAATAAGACACATGGAACAGAATTCTCTCGTTGGGTTGATAATATATATACCCAATAATTCTTTTTTTATTCCTTTTTAGGGGATGAAAGGTTTCTTTTCCTCACCTTTCACTAAGACTATGGCCAATGCCCCTGTAACAAAGTACAGATTAACGAGAGAAAAGCGTACTCATTTATTTAAAAAGCTTTATGTGGCACAGGAGTCTTCATAAGAAAATGTCCCAAAGAAACAGGAAACCGTGTGTATCATAGTGCTTAGTTAGGTTGGATGAACCGTGGACGCCAGGGACTGGTACAATTGGGCAGAGTGAGTATGTTGTCATGGAGATAAAGTGGGGGAACTTAGCAAGGCCTGTGTGTTCAAATTCTTCTCTGTGTCCCTGTATCTTCAGAGATAAGGATGTTTCTTTCTTCTGGGTATAAGGACTGTTCCTCTCAAATGAGGTCTTATGATCTGCTCCTGGGGTGCAGAGAGTGACCTGCCTGCTTCTGCTTCTTCTCAAATGCCACTTGAGTTATCTCAGCTGATGCCCTTCCTGGGAGACAAAGCCATCTTTGAGTATTTCAGGATTCCAAAATAGATTCTATTCCTTGGATTTACCAAAAGCACCATGCTAAAGGGCCTGTCAGGACGTTCACCAGAAAGACAAACCTATTTCCCTGTAAGGGAAGTGGCTGGATGGTCCCGCCCCAGATTCTCTGATGTGGACCTCACCTGGGATGCAACCTTCATACAGCTCCTCCGTCTCAGTCGTTAGAAGTAATTTAAACAAAAATGGTCTTCTGATACAGTCATTGCTTAATTGCAATTTCAACTAATTATACCCCTCAGAATCTCCTTGAATTCTATTCAATAACTAAATGTCTACTAAGTGCCTACAATTGTGCTTTCAAGAGTAATAACTGAGGTGAGCGCGGTGGCTCACACCGTAATCCCGGCACTCTGGGAGGCCAAGGCAGGTGGGTCACTTGAGGTCAGGAGTTTGAGACCATCCTGACCAACATGGCAAAACCTGGTCTCTACTAAAATTACAAAAATTAGTCAGGCATGGTGGTGCATGCCTGTAGTACCAGCTACTCGGGAGGCTGAGGTAGGAGAATCACTCGAAACCAGGAGGCAGAGGTTGCAGTGAGCCAAGATCGCACCATTGCACTCCAGCCTGGGCGACAGAGTGAGACTCTGTCTCATTAAAAAAAAAGAAAGAAAGAAAGAAAGAAAAACAGTAGTAAGTGAATAATATGCAATATTATTCTTTCTACAGCTTCATATGCGTTGCATTTACACATGTTCTTATGTTTTTCACGAGAATTATATAGTGTGCAATGTGTATTTTCAACAGTGAGACTAAAATCTTATGTCTCTTTCTTCTTTGGCCTTAAACATTATTTTTTATGCTAAGTAAATCATCTACATTATTACTCTGTGTTAACTAACATAAATAAATTAGTACACTATTCTCATTTACCCAACTTTTTAATACCATTCCTACTAACAGTTCCAAATATAAACTGTATTTATCATCAGTAGTTCTAAAGAGTTTAGGTGCTCCCCCAATGTGCTCCTACAGCACCCTGAACTTCCTGTGTACGAGCTTTGATCATCCTGTATTGAAATGAGAAACTCCTGCATTTCCACTTGTCTGCTAACCCCAGCATACCACGTCTGCAGAGTAGGGAGTGTGTATCTTACTTATCCTTGCAGTCGCAGTGCCTGAGACCCCAGCATAACACGTCTGCAGTGTAGGGAGTGGGTATCTTACTCATCCTTGCAGTCACAGTGCCTGAGACCCCAGCATAACACGTCTGCAGTGTAGGGAGTGTGCATCTTATTCATCCTTGCAGTCGCAGTGCCTGGGATAGGTGCTCAGTTGTTGAATGGCCACAGCCCGTGTATTCTTTCTGTAGTGTGTGTCTCATTCGGAGGCTTAGCTGCTGACGCAGGCTGAACTTCGACACAAACTTCTTTCCCACCAGTCTGTTTCAAAGTAGCTCAACCACGCCCCAACACACTTTGACCCTTTTCAGTATAGATTTTCAACTGCTATTTTCTACTCCTTGAAAGCATAACAAATAAAAGAACTTTTCTTTTTCAGTAAATTCTGAAACATAATTACCTTACCAGTCATGCCAGGTGAATCTCATTGCGCTCTTTTGATTAAGGTAATGCTAATTCATAAAAGAAAGTACCCTAAATTCTGACTTTAACAAACAGGAAAGATCAGGGGCTTGTCTAATTCAACTCACAAAATTGAGCCACGTTTCTTTTACCGTGAGCATGGTGAAAGGGATTCAACTGACTAAATAAAAGAAAACAAAAGGAAAGGTTAAGTAATAGCATATTACATTTGGGGATGAGGGAGAGTTTCTAATGCTATAACAGAGGGATAACTTTTTTCCCCGTCTTTATTACTGACTTTGAAGAGGAGTAAACTGCATATTTTTTTTTCTTTTTTTGAGACAGTCTAACTCTGTCTCCCAGGCTGGAGTGCAGTGGCATGATCTCAGCTCACTGTAGCCTCCGCCTCCTGGTTTCAAGGGATTTTCCTGCCTCAGCCTCCTGAGTAGCTGGGACTACAGGTATGCACCATCACACCTGGCTAATTTTTGTATTTTCAGTAGAGACAGTGTGTCACCGTCTTGGCCAGGCTGGTCTCAAACTCCTGGCCTCAAGTGGTCCACCTGTCTCAGCCTCCCAAAGCGTTGAGATTACAGGGGAAACAGGGATAGCAAATTTGATAAGGATTTTGGAGCTGATGTTGGATTCCGCAGGAGTAATGTCACAAGGGGTGCCCACGTAGAAGGAGCCCCTTTACTCACAGAATTTATCATGACCTGGGTAACAGGCCTATTCAGCTGGGGAATATCCCAGTCGTCATAAGGTCAGCCCCTCATGTCTCACATACAAAGCATATCAGCTGGGTCATCTGGGGTGCTCTGACATACAAAGCATATCGGCTGGGTCATCTGGGGTGCTCCGTTTGGCATTTATAGGTGGAGTTGGATAGTCCACTTATCATGGAAAACAGACCTTCCCATGGCTTTTCTCTAGTCCACTCGACTGGCTGTTCCCGTAGGAATAACCTCCTGTGTGTCTGGATCACATATACCCATCTGTGGTTGTTCAATAGTGAGTGTGGGTCCTGCACCAGCCCAAACAACTCTTTCACTCTGCAGCATTTAAAACGAGAGACGCTGCTCCTAAATTAGTCACTGTCAATCTGTTTTAGTAAAGGTTCCTCGAGAAGTTGATGATATCAATGTTCAAAATGGAGCAGTTCCTTCACAGGACACCCTCTGGTTTCAATAGTAGTTGGTTTTTCCCTTCTTCCACCTTCACTACCTTCTTGGTGACCAGTTTCGAAGGTACTTTCTGGTGCCCAGGCTTAATGTTCCCCTTTCTGGGTGGCTTTGAGTCTAGTGGCCTGAGTTGAGACAGACCCACATCTGAGTTTAGTCCAGCCTCAAGGCCTTACCCAGCACCCTCTTTAGCTTTCATTTTAGCCATTATAGGTAACAATAACCAAGGGACTGAATCTTTTGCTTTTTTCTTGTTAGTTTGAATTTTCTTATGCATCCAGTGAACTAATTCCTGGGAGGTTGGATCAATCTCTAAATTCGGCTGATAACTTTTACCTTTAGTAACCGATCTCAGCATAGCTGCAGCTTCATACCATGGGTGACCGCGTGGCCACGTGGGAATCGAAGATTCTTCATCCTCCCACCCTTTAATCCTTTCTCTTTTCAAAGCACATGCTTCCATCAGTCAGGGCCATTCAAGCAAATCCCACTTCACTGACAATTATGTAGGGAAAAACTCTCTCAAACCTCGTTTTTTTTCCTCTACTCTCACACCACAAAAATCATCAGCAGAGAAGACTTCTTTGACCAAATGTATGGGGGTCTTTTCCCCATGTATCAAGCAGCAGACACGAGTTGGATGTCCTCGAATTCAGTTCTGACACTGTCTACCTTGAGATAGCATCAGGTCCCATAGTTCGGAGGCTCAGTACCCAAGATTCTCCCCAAACTCCCAGAAACGAGTTGCAAGTCTGGGCCTCCAGAACGTCTGACTGACTGGCTTCAAGTTGAAGTTACCATGATCCCCTCATTGAGTTTGATTAATTTGCTGCAGCAGCTCATAGAACTCAGAGAAACACGTTTGCCAGCTTATCATAAAAGATGCTATAACAGATACAGGTGAAGAGATACATAAGGCAATGTATGGGGAATGTGGCATGGCACTTCCTCACCTCCCTGGACACTACCCTCCTCTATGAACCTCCACGTTTTCAGCTAACCAGAAGCTTTGGTGCCATTTTCAAATGCCATGGGCTCACTTTGTATCTGTGTTACATTTGGATAATTCTAGCAATATTTCAAAATGTATTATTATACATGTTATGGCGTTCCGTGATCAGTGACCTTTGACATTACTGCTATGTTCTGGGGCACCATGAGCTGCATTCATGTACAAAGGCATACTTAATTGATACATACTCTATGGACTCTGACTGCCTCACCAACCGGCTGCTGTCCCATCTCTCTTCCTGTCCTTGGGCCTCCCTATTTTCTGAGACTCAACAATATGAAAATTAGGCCAATTAATAATCTTACAAGCCAAATAATAATCCTAAAATGGCCTATAAGTGTTCGTGTAAAAGGTAGAGCCTCATGCATTTCTCACTTAAAATCTAACGCTAGAAACGATTAAGCTTAGTGAGGAAGACATGACAAAAGATGAGAAGGGCCGAAAGCTAGGCCTCTTGGACAAAACAGCCAAATTGTGAATGCAAAGGCAAAGTTCTTGAAGGACACTAATCCAGTGAGCACACCATGGTAAGAAAGTCAAACAGCATTATTGTTGGTATGGAGAGTTTAATGGTCTGGATACAAGGCCCAACCAGCCAGAACATTCCTTTACGCCAAATCATAATTCAGAGGAAGGCCCTGACTCTTCAGTTCTATGAAGGCTGAGAGAAGTGTGGACGCTGCAGAAGAAAATTTTGAAGCTAGCAGAGGTTGGTTCATGAGATTTAAGGAAAGAAGCCCTCTTCATAGCATAACAGTGCAAGGTGAAGCAGGAAGTGTGATGGAGAAGCTGCAGCAAGTTACCCAGAAGATCTAGCTCAGATCATTGATGAAGGCAGCCACACTACACAATAGATTTTCAGTGTAGATGAGAGAGCCTTCTCTACTGGAGGTACATGTCATCTAGGACTTTCACGGTTAGAGAGAAGAAGTCAATGCCTGGCTTCAAAATTTCAAAAGACCGGTTGAGTCTCATGATGGGTTAATGCATCTGGCGACTTTATTGCAATGTTTGCTTTATTTCAGTAGTCTAGAACTGAACTCGCAATATTTCCAAGATGTGCCTGTAAATAGGACAGATACAGTGAGTCATTAATGGTCAAGAAACCAAGTAATCCGATGATAGTAAACTAGCCTCAAGACTGAGGAAAAATTTTCCAGAAGAATTTGGGCCCATTATTGTCCTCATTCATGCATGCAATACTAACCTGCATGCCTACTTATGCCAAGAACGATTTTAAGAGATAGAGATGCAGCAATGAACAAAACAGCCTCTGCTCTCATGGAGCTTGCATAGGGCAGAGTGGGAGCAACCAGTGAAGAAATTTGAAAATGTGTATACAAGATAGGTCAGATGGTAAGAAGTGCTTTAAAGAAGAATAAAGTAAAATTAGAGAATAGAGAGTGAGAAGGTGCCATTTTAAGTGAAATGGTCAGAAAAGATTGTTCTTATGACAGAGTAATAATTAATAATTAAGCAAAGGCCTGGATAAGAGAGGAAGTAAGCCATGCTGATTCCTGATGAGAAAGCATTCCAGGCAAAGGGGACCACACATGCAAAGGCCCTGAGGCAGAAGCACATCTGCCTGGTGTCTTTGAAGATTGCAATAATAAAGGGGAGACTGATTGGACTAGAGACCAGAGAAGTGTCAGAGGACAAGATGGTTTAAGACATTCCTAGCCATGGAAGGTATTAAGCAGATGAAAACATTATTTGCCTTATGCTTTAAAAAGACTTCCTCAGGATCACCTGAGGTCAGGAGTTCGAGACCAACCTGGCCAACATCGCAAAACCCCATCTCCATTAAAAACACAAAAATTAGCCAGGCTTGGTGATGCATGCCTGTAGTCCCAGCTACTTGGGAGGCTGAGGCAGGAGAATCGCTTGAACCTAGGAGGTAGAAGTTGTAGTGAGCCCAGATTGCACCACTGCACTCCAGCCTGGGCGACAGAGGAGACTCCGTCTCAAAAAAATAAAATAAATAAAGACTTACTCTGGTTGCTCACTGAAGAACAAAGTGAAGGGAGAAAGAGAAAGGGAGAGGAGTTAGGAGGCTACTTTGATAATCCATGACAGCAATGACGTAAAGTGAAGCAGGGTGTACACAATTGGTGTGGCAAGGGAAGCTCAGATTCTGAATACAGTTCAACGGTGTATGCTGACATGAGGTGTAAGAAACAAAGAGGGGTCAGGGCAAGTTTTCTGGCCTAACGGCTGGTATGCTGGAGATGCTCCTTACTGAGATGGAGAAGACGGAGGAGTGTTGGGCCCAGGGGTTGAAAGTGGAGGATCAAAAATTCCCTTATGGATGTGTGATAGTTGTCTATTAGTCTTCCAAGTGGTGATAATTGGTAGATAATTAGATATGACTCTAAATTTTAGAGGACAGATAGGAGCTGGAAATATGCATTCATGGACCATGCACACATACATGGAATTTAATGCCATTGGGCTTCATGAGATCACAGAGGCATGAGTGCACCTAGAAAAACGGTTGAGAACTGAGACCCGGGATACTCCCTTGTGAAAAGGTAAATATTCCTTATACATTTTGAATTTATAGAAATAATGACACAGTAGCCAGTTGCTGAAACTCTACCCAGTTTAGAGTAAAACAAAATTCCTATTTTCTTAAATCACTGAATGCCATTTAAAATTCAGAATACTTACAGAGATCCCAAATATCTTAGTAAAGATGAATGCCTAAGTTCAGATTCATGGCCTAGAGTCTGCCTTCCCTGATCGTCTATTTAAAAATCACAATAATGATAATAATAAGAAAATATTTATGGATCACTAGATATGTTGAAATACACTCAAAGGTAGATTCATTTCTTTTCTACTATACCCTTGTAACTATCAGTCTATAAAATAGTTTTATTAGAAAGGCACAGTCACCCTCAAGCCAATAGCAGCTTATAAATATGGGGCAAGGAGCCTGGTGTGGGGAGGCTGAGAAATAATTGAGAGAACCAGTAGATATGAAGCTAACAAATAACACTGTCAACCAGAATTAGGCAGATAAGTCAGAGGAAGTGCAAGTGGCGGGTCAAGACAGGTAGACAGACAGAAACCAGGAGTGAGAGGCGGGAGGTCCAAAGTGCAAAAAACACTCAAGGAGCTTACAGCGGGAGGGGCGTCTGAAGGGGGGAGCATCCAGGTAGAGGGGAAGGAATGGAGGTGTGAACAGGAGGCAGGAGGGCACAAGCTATTTGCTATGTTTGGAGAGTGAGGTGCTTTTTTGAGGCTGAGAAAATAACTGGAAGCCAGAATCTGGAGGACTGGGTAGATCATGTTAAACAGCAAGCACTTGATTCTGCACGTGTTGGAAGCCAGTGCACGGCTTCTAAGCAAGGCAGTGACATGATCACATCACATTTTAGGAAGCGTATAAATTAGGCATGGCCACAGGCAGGAAGACCTGAGGGATCTCTTATAGTCTAAACAACAAGTTGGCCATGAACATTCAAAGAAAGAATAATGAAGAGACTTTAGAAGGCAGGCTCCACGGGACCCGAGTGAAGGGGTTTGGGAGACTCACAGCTTTCTGCTGTGAAGTCAAGGATATCACAAACTATCAGAATAAAAGAAAAAGTCCCAGGGCTGGGGGTTGGTGGATGAATGCAGTTCCATTTTGAACAGGAGAATATTCAGGAAATTCATTTTGATTGATCAAACAAAATAATTTGAAGCTGAACATTATAGAAGCAACAACAATTCTTATGATGTTGGAGTATAGGAAACAGGCCCAAGACAGAACAGTATTTCCTGTTTCTCTTCTGATTCAATAAATAATAAGAATATTTTCTGTTAAGGTTTTGATAACCTGTTGTTTTAATTAATCAAAAGGAGACAAGATAAATTTGAACTTAAAAGCATAAGAAAATCAGTTGTCTTTTTAGAAAAGGTGAGTCAGCATGGGTGGGAAGAATCAATATCATGAAAATGGCCATACTGTCCAAGGTAATTTATAGATTCAATGCCATCTCCATCAAGCTACCAATGACTTTCTTCACAGAGTTGGAAAAAAGTATTTTAAAGTTCATATGGAACCAAAAAACAGCCCACATTTCCAAGTCAATCCTAAGCCAAAAGAACAAAGCTGGAGGCATCACGCTACCTGACTTCAAACTATACTACAAGTCTACAGTAACCAAAACTGCATGGTACTGGTACCAAAACAGAGATATAGATCAATGGAACAGAACAGAGCCATCAGAAATAATGCCCTACAATCATCTGATCTTTGACAAACCTGACAAAAACAAGAAATGGGGAAAGATTCCCTATTTAATAAATGGTGCTGGGAAAACTGGCTAGCCATATGTAGAAAGCTGAAACTGGATCCCTTCCTTACACTATACACAAAAATTAATTCAAGATGGATTAAAGACTTATATGTTAGACCTAAAACCACAAAAACCCTAGAAGAAAACCTAGGCAATACCATTCAGGACATAGGCATGGGCAAGGACTTCATGTCTAAAACACGAAAAGCAATGGCAACAAAAGCCAAAATTGACAAATGGGATCTAATTAAACTAAAGAGCTTCTGCACAGCAAAAGCAACGACCATCAGAGTGAAACGGCAACCTACAGAATGGGAGAAAATTTTTGCAACCTACTTGTCTGACAAAGGGCTAATATCCAGAATCTACAATGAACTCAAACAAATTTACAAGAAAAAAAAACCCCATCAAAAAGTGTGCAATGGATATGAACAGACACTTCCCAAAAGAAGACATTTATGCAGCCAACAGACACATGAAAAAATGCCCATCATCACTGGCCATCAGAGAAATGCAAATCAAAAACACAATGAGATACCATCTCACACCAGTTAGAATGGCAATCATTAAAAAGCCAGGAAACAACAGGTGCTGGAGAGGATGTGGAGAAATTGGAACACTTTTACACTGGTGCTGGGACTGTAAACTAGTTCAACCATTGTGGAAGTCAGTGTGGCGATTCCTCAGGGATCTAGAACTAGAAATACCATTTGACCCAGCCATCCCATTACTGGGTATATACCCAAAGGATTATAAATCATGCTGCTATAAAGACACATGCACACGTATGTTTACTGCAGCACTATTCACAATAGCAAAGAGTTGAAACTAAGCCAAATGTCCAACAATGATAGACTGGATTAAGAAAATGTAGCACATATACACCATGGAATACTATGCAGCTATAAAAAATGATGAGTTGGTGTCCTTTGTAGGGACATGGATGAAGCTGGAAACTATCATTCTCAGCAAACTACCACAAGGACAAAAAACCAAACACCTCGTGTTCTCACTCATAGGTGGGAATTGAACAATGAGAACACTTGGACACAAGATGGGGAACATCACACACCAGGGCTTTTCATGGGGTGTGGGGAGTGCGGAGGGATAGCATTAGGAGATATACCTAATGCTAAATGACAAGTTAATGGGTGCAGCACACCAACATGGCACATGTATACATATGTAACAAACCTGCACATTGTGCATATGTACCCTAAAACTTAAAGTATAATAATAATAAAATAAAAAAAGTTAAAAAACAGTCTTCAAACTGAAAGAAAAGGGCACACATCAAAAATGCAAAATGTGGGGATGTGATTGAGTTAAAGAGCAGAGTGATTGCTTTTCCTCATTTCTTATTATCAAAATTAAGTTGTTATCCATTCAAAATTACCTATTGAAACCACAAAATGTTCTTCGCATGCCTCATAGTAACCAAAAGGCAAACATTTTTAATAGGTACACCAAAAATAAAAGAACAAGCAACAAAAACACACAGAAAAAAATCACTTAACTACAAAGGAAGACAATAAAGGAACAAAAAGATACAAAAATTCTAAAAGACAACAAGAAAACCATGTATGGCAGTATAAGTCCTTATCTATCAATAATTACCTTGAATGTAGATAGATTAAATTATCCAGTAAGAAGACAGAGAATGGGTAAATGGATTAAAAACAAGACCTAACTATATTCTTTCTACAAGAGACTCCTGTCACCTGTAAATACACACATAAATTGAAAGTGATCAGATGGAAAAATATATTTTATGAAAATGGAAATCAAAAGAATGCAGGAGTAGGTATATTTATAACAAATAAAATAGACTTCTAGTAAAAAACTATAAACACAGACAAACAAGGCCATTATGTAATAATAAAGGGGTCAGCACAACAAGAGAATACAATAATTGTAAATATAGAATTCACTCAACATTGGAGAACCTAAATATATAAAGCAAACAATAGATCTAAAAGGAGAGACAAAAACCTGTGCAATAACAGTAAGAAACCTCGACATCCCATTTTCAGTAATGAACAGATCATTGAGAGAAAACATCAACAAGGAAACATTTAAACTGCATTTTACATCAAAAGAATTTAACAGTTATTTACATAACATTTCATCCAACAATTGAATAATTCAGTCTTTTCTCCTGCACATGGAATATTGTCCATGATAGATATGACAGACCACAAAACAAGTCTTAGCTAATCAAAAAATCAAATCATATCACATGTTTTGTCTGACCATAAGGAATAAAGCTAGCAATAAACAACAAGATGAACTTCAGAAATTGTTCAAATATATACAAATTAAACAACATATCCCTAAACAACAATGGGTCAATGAAAAAAACATTAATTTTAAAAATGTCTTAAGACAAATAAAAATGAAATCAGAACATATGAAAACTTATGAAATACAGCAAAACAGTCCTTAGAGGAAAGTTTATAGCAATATATTTCTACATCAATAAAGAAGAAAGATAACGAATAAACCATCTAACGATGTATTTCAAGGAACTATAAAATCAAGAACAAACTAAGACTCAAATTAGCAAAAGAATATAAAGATCAGAGCACAAATATACAAAATGAAGACAAAAAATACTAATGATTAAATGAAAGAATGTTTTTTGAAAAGGTAAAATTGACAAATGTTTTGTCAAACTAAGAAAAAAGAGAAAATTTACATAAAATCAGAAAAGAAATAGGGTATACTATGATGGACACTACAGAAATATAAGGAATCATGAGTAAGTACTACAAACAATTATACATCAATAAATTGAAAAACTTAGAAGAAGTATGTATGCTCTGGACACATATAACCTATCAAAATTGAAGAAAGAAGAAATAGAAAATGTGAGCACACCAATGACAAATAATGAGATGGAAGGAGCGATTTAGTCTGTCAGTCAAGGAAAATCCAAAACTCTTCACACAGTAGCTCACACCTGTAATCTCACCTTTTAGGAGCCCAAGGCAGAAGAATCATTAGAGGCCAAGAGTTCAAGATTAGCCTGGGCAACACAACGAGACTCCATCTCTAAAAATAAAAATAAAAATTCCCCAGGTATAGTGGTGTGTACTTGTACTCAGGAGACTGAGGCAGGAGGATCACTTAAGACCAGGAGTTTGAGGCTGCAGTCAGCTATGACTGCACCACTGTATGCCAGCCTCAGTGATAGAGTGAGACTCTGTCTCTAAAAAAAATAGAAGAAGAAAGAAAATTTCACGACTTGGTGGTTTTCACTGACAAATTCTACAAAACGTTTAAAAAACCTATACAGAGTATTTACAAACGATTTCAAAAAAAATGAAAAGGAGGGAACTCTTGCGAACTCATTCTATGAAGACAGCATTACCTGATTCCAAAATGAGACAAGAACAGCAAATAAAAGAAAACTCCAGGCCAATATCATTGATAAACGTAGATGCAAACATTCAAAACCAGTAGTGCTAGCAATGATAATTCAAAAGCACATTAAAAACATTATTCACCATAATCAAGTGGTACTTACCCGGGGAGGTAAGGATGGTCTAACACATGTAAATCAATAAATGTGATACATCACATTAAACAATGAAGGATAAAAACATATAATCATTTCAATAGATGCAGAAAAAGCATTTGACAAAATTAGACATCATTTTACGATCAAATCTTAATTAGTTATAAAAGAACATAATAAAATAAAGACCATATGTGATAACCCACAGGCAACATTATACTGAATGGTGAAAAGTTGAAAGCTTTGCCTCTAGGATCTGGAACAAGACAAGGATGTTCACTTTAATCACTTTTTCAACATAATACTGGAAATCCTAGTCAGAATACTTAGGTAAGATAAAGAAATAAAAGGGATCCAAATTGGAAAAAAAAAAAAGGCTAATTGTCCCTCTTTGCAGATGACATGATCATATATGTAGAAAACCCTAAATACACCACTGAGAATCAGAAATAGTAAATGAATACAACAAGGTTTCAAGATACAAAAGCAACATAAAAAATCAGTAACATCTCTATACACCAATAGCAGACTATCTGAAAAAGGAATCAAGAAAGTAATCCCATTTAAAATAGCTATTAAAGAAACAAAATACCTATAAGTAAATTAAGCCATGGAAAGATGACAATTATTAAACATTGATAAAAGCAATTGAAAAAAGTCAAAATAAATAGAAAGATATCCCATATTCATGGACTAGAAGAATTAATATTGTTGAAATGACCATACTACTCAAATCAAACCATAGATCCAATATAATATCTGTCAAATTTCTAGTTTCATTCTTCACAGATATTAAAAAAGATCTTAAAATCCATGTGAAACTACAAAACACCCCAAATAGCCAAATAAATCTTAAGGAAAAAGAGCAATGCTAGAGGTATCACAGTATCTAATTTCAAAATATATTACAAAGCTATCCTAACTGAAACAGCATGGTATTGCCATAAAAACAGGTACATAGACCAGTGGAACAAAAACAGAAAGCCCAGGTATAAATCCACACATTTACCTACAACTTATTTTTGACAAAGATGCAAACATTCAATGGGGATAAGACAGTCTTTTCAACAAATGGTGCTGGGAAAAGTGGATATCCACATACCAAAGAATGAAAGTAGACCCCTATCTCTCATCATATACAAAAATCAACTCAAAATAAATTAAATATTCAAATGTAAGACCTCAAACTATGAAACTAGTAGAAGAAAACATAGGTGAAATATTATGTCATTAGTCTGGGCAAGGACTTTTTAGAAAAGACATCCAAAGACATGCACAACAAAAGCAAAAATAAACAAATGGGATTACACCAAATAAAAACTTCTGCACTGCATAGGAAACAATCACTAGAGTGAACAGACAACCTAGGAAATGGGAGAAAATATCTGCAAATTATTCACTTGATAAGGGGTTAATATCCCAAATTTATAGAAAACTCAGTCAATAGGAAAAATACAAATAATTGGATTAGAAAATAGAGAGCTGAATAGACATTTCTCCAAATAAGACATAAACATCACCAAGTATATGAAAAAATGCTCACCATCACTAATTATCAGAGAAATGCAAGTCAAACCTGTCAGGCCTCTGGGCCCAAGCTAAGCCATCATATCCCCTGTGACCTGCACGTACACATCCAGATGGCTGGTTCCTGCCTTAACTGATGACATTCCACCACAAAAGAAGTGAAAATGGCCTGTTCCTACCTTAACTGATGACATTATCTTGTGAAATTCCTTCTCCTGGCTCATCCTGGCTCAAAAGCTCCCCTACTGAGCACCTTGTGACCCCACTCCTGCCCGCCAGAGAACAACTCCCCTTTTTCCTTTACCTACCCAAATCCTATAAAATGGTCCCGCCTCTATATTCCTTCACTGACTCTCTTTTCAGATCAGCCCACCTGCACCCAGGTGAAATAAACAGCTTTATTGCTCACACAAAGCCTGTTTGGTGGTCTCTTCACACGGATGTGAGTGAAATTTGGTGCCATGACTCGGATTAGGGGACATCCCTTAGGAGATCAATCCCCTGTCCTCCTGCTCTTTGCTCTGTGAGAAAGATCCACCTATAACTTCAGGTCCTCAGACCAAACAGCCCAAGAAACATCTCACCAATTTCAAATCCAGTGACAGTAGTGGCCTCTTTTTATTCTCTTCTCCAACCTCCCTCACTATCCCTCAATCTCTTTCTCCTTTCAATCTTGGCGCCACACTTCAATCTCTCTCTTCTGTTAATTTCAATTCATTTCATTTTCTGGTAGAGACAAAGAGACACGTTTTATCCGTGGACCCAAAACTCTGGCGCCAATCACAGACTAGGGAAAGCAGCCTTCCCTGGTGTTTAATCATTGCAGGGACACCTCCTGATTATTCACCCAGGTTTCAGAGGTGTCAGACAGACCACACAGGGATGCCTGCCTTGGTCCTTCACCCTTAGCGGCAAGTCCCGCTTTTCTGAGGGAGGTGCAAGAACCCCAACCCCTTCTCTCCATGTCTCTACTCCTTCTCCCTTTTCTGGGTGAGAGGAAAGAACCCCTCAAACCCTTCTCCTTCACCCTTAGTGGCAAGTCCTGCTTTTCTGGAGGAGAGGCAGGAACCCAACCTCTTATCTCTGTGCCCTGATCCCTTATTTCCACACCCCGACCTCTTATCTCTGTGCCCCGGCCCCTTATTTCCATGCCCCAACCCCTTCTTGCTTTCTGGAGGGCAAGAACCCCCACCCCTTCACCGTGTCTCTACTCTCTTTTCTCTAGGCTTGCCTCCTTCACTACGGGCAAGCTTCCACTTTCCATTCCTCCTTCTTCTCCCTTAGCCTGTGTTCTTAAGAACTTAAAATTTCTTCAACTCTCACCTGACCTAAAATCTAAGCATCTCGCATCTTATTTCTTCTGCATTGCCACTTGACCCCATACAAACTCAACAGTAGTTCCAAATAGCCAGAAAACAGCACTTTCAATTTTTCCATCCTACAAGATCTAAAGAATTCTGTCATAAAATAGGCAAACAGTCTGAGGTGCCTGATGTCCAGGCATTCTTTTGCACATCAGTCCTCTCTAGTCTCTGTTCCCAATGCAACTCATCCCAAATCTTCCTTCTTTCCCTCAAACCTGTCCCCTCAGTCCCAACCCCAAAGCGTTGCCTGAGTCTTTCTAATCTTTCTTTTCTACAGACCCATCTGACCTCTCCCTTCCTCACCAGGCTGAGCTAGGTCCCAATTCTTTTTCAGCCTCTGCTCCTCCCACCCCTATAATCCTTTTATCACCTCCCCTCCTCACACCTGGTCTGGCTTTCAGTTTCGTTCTGTGACTGGCCCTCCCCCACCTGCCCAGCAATTTACTCTTAAAAATGTGGCTGGAGCTAAAGGCATAGTCAACGTTAATGCGCCTTTTTCTTTATCCCAAATCTGATAGTGTTTAGGCTCTTTTTCATCAAATATAAAACTCCAGCCCAGTTCATGGCTCATTTGGCAGCAACCCCTGAGATACTTTACAGCCTTAGACCCTAAAAGGTCAAAAGGCCATCTTATTTCAATATACATTTATTACCCAATCTGTCCCAACATTAAATAAAACTCCTAAAATTAAATTCCGGCCCTGAAACCCACAACAGGACTTGATTAACCTCCCCTTCAAGGTGTACAATAATAGAGTAGAGGCAGCCAAGTAGCAACATATTTCTGAGTTGCAATTCCTTGCTCCACTGTGAGAAAACCCAGCCACATCTCCATCACACAAGATCTTCCAAACGCCTAAACTGCAGTGGCCATGCATTCCTCCAGAACCGCCTCCCCTAGGAGCTTGCTAAGTGCCGAAATCTGGCCACCAGGCCAAGGATTGCCCGCAGCCCAGGATTCCTCCTAAGCCATGTCCCATCTCTGCAGGACCCCACTGGAAATCTGACTGTCCAACTCACCTGGCAGCCACTCCCAGAGCCCCTGGAACTCTGGCTCAAGGCTCTCTGACTCCTTCCCAGATCTTCTCGGCTTAGCGGCTGAAGACACGCTGCCCGATCACCTCGGAAGCCCCGTAGACCATCACAGATGCCGAGCTTTAGGTAACTCCCACAAAGGAAGGTAAGTCCATCCTCTTCTTAATATGGAGGCTACCCACTCCACATTACCTTCTTTTCAAGGGCCTGTTTCCCTTGCCTCCATAACTGTTGTTAAGTATTGACAGCCAGGCTTCTAAACCTCTTAAAACTCCCCAACTCTGGTGCCAACTTAGACAATAGTCTTTTAAGCACTCCTTTTTAGTTATCCCCACCTGCCCAGTTCCCTTATTAGGCTGAGACACTTTAACTAAATTATCTGCTTCCCTGACTATTCGTGGACTACAGCTACATCTCATTGCCGCCCTTCTTCCCAATCCAAAGCCTCCTTTGCATCCTCCTCTTGTATCCCCCCCCTTAACCCACAATATAAGATACCTCTACTCCCCCTAACCATTGCACCCTTACCATCTCATTAAAACCTAATCACCCTTACCCCGCTCAATGCCAATATCCCATCCCACAGCATGCTTTGAAAGGATTAAAGCCTGTTATCACTCGCCTGCTACAGCATGGCCTTTTAAAGCCTATAAACTCTCCTTACAATTCCCCCATTTCACCTGTCCTAAAACCAGACGCCTTACAAGTTAGTTCAGGATCTATGCCTTATCAACCAAATTGTTTTGCCTATCCACCCCATGGTGCCAAACCCATATACTCTCCTATCCTCAATACCTCCCTCCACAATCCATTATTCTGTTCTGGATCTCAAACATGCTTTCTTTACTATTCCTTTTCACCCTTCATCCCAGCCTCTCTTCGCTTTCACTTGGACTGACCCTGACACCCATCAGGCTCAGCAAATTACCCAGGCTGTACTGCCGCAAAGCTTCACAGACAGCCTCCATTACTTCAGTCAAGCCCAAATTTCTTCCTTATCCATTACCACTCTCAGCATAATTCTCATAAAAACACACGTGCTCTCCTGCCAATCATGTCTGACCAATCTCTCAAACCCCAAACCCTTTTAAAGACAACTCCTTTCCTTCCTGGGCATGGTTAGATACTTTTGCCTTTAGATACCTGGTTTTGCCATCCTAACAAAACCATTATATAACTCACAAAAGGAAACCTAGCTGACCCCATAGATCCTAAATCCTTTCCCCACTCCTCTTTCCGTTCCTTGAAGACACTTTAGAGACTGCCCCCTAGCTCTCCCTGACTCATCCTAACCCTTTTCATTACACACAGCTGAAATGCAGGGCTGTGCAGTCAGAATTCTTACACAAGGACCGGGATCGCGTCCTGTAGCCTTTTTGTCCAGACAACTTGACCTTACTGTTTTAGGCTGGCCATCATGTCTCCGTGCAGCGGCTGCTGCCACACTAGTACTTTTAGAGGCCCTTAAAATCACAAACTATGCTCAACTCACTCTCTACAGCTCTCATAATTTCCAAAATCTATTTTCTTTCTCACACCTGATGCATATACGTTCTGCTTCCCAGCTACTTCAGCTGTACTCTTTGTTGAGTCTCCCACAATTACCATTGTTCCTTGCCCGACTTCAATCCGGCTCCCACATTACTCCTGATACCACACCTGACCCTCATGACTGCATCTCTCTGATCCACCTGACGTTCAACCCATTTCCCCATTTCCTTCTTCCCTGTTTCTCACCCTGATCACACTTGGTTTATTGATGGCAGTTCCACCAGACATAATCCACACACCAGCAAAGGCAGGCTATGCTATAGTACAAGCCACTAGCCCGCCTCTTAGAACATCTCATTTCCTTTCCATCGTGGAAATCTATCCTCAAGGAAATAACTTCTCAGTGTTCCATCTGCTATTCTTCTACTCCTCAAGGATTATTCAGGCCCCCTCCCTTCCCTACACATCAAGTTCAAAGATTTGCCCCCCGCCCAGGACTGGCAAATTAGCTTTACTCAACATGCCCCGAGTCAGGAAACTAAAATACCTCTTGGTCTAGGTAGACACTTTCACTAGATAGGTAGAGGCCTTTCCCATAGGTCTAAGAAGGCCACCACGGTCATTTCTTCCCTTCTGTCAGACATAATTCCTCTGTTTGGCCTTCCCACCTCTATACAGTCCCATAGCAGACCGGCCTTTTTAGTCAAATCAGCCAAGCATTTTTTGAGGCTCTTAGTATTCAGTGAAACTTTTATATCCCTTACAGTCCTCAGTCTTCAGGAAAAGTAGAACAGACTAACAGTCTTTTAAAAACACACCTCACCAAGCTCAGCCACCAACTTAAAAAGGACTGGACAATACTTTTACCACTTCCCCTTCTCAGAATTCAGGCCTGTCCTCAGAATGCTACAAGGTACAGCCCATTTGAGCTCCTGTATAGACGCTCCTTTTTATTAGGCCCCAGTCTCATTCCAGACACCAGACCAACTTGGACTGTGTCCCAAAAAGCTCGTCATCCTACTATCTTCTGTCCAGTCATACTCCTATTTACCATTCTCAACTACTCATACATGCCCTGCTCTTGTTTACACTGCCAGTTTACACTGTTTCTCCAAGCCATCACAGCTGATAACTCCTGGTGCTATCCTCAAACCGCCACTCTTAACTCTTAAAGTAAATAAGTAATCTTTGCTGGCAAGGCTATGCTGAACCTCCTTAGACACTCTCTAATTAAATGTCCTAGGTCCTCCAAATTCTTAGTCCTTTAATACCTGTTTTTCACCTTCTCTTATTCCATTTAGTATTTCAATCCATACAAAACTGTATCCAGGCCATCACCAATAATTCTAAATGACAAATGTTTCTTCTAACAGTCCCACAATATCACCCCTTACCACAAAATCTTCCTTCAGCTTAATCTCTCCCACTCTAGGTTCCCACACCACCCCTAATCCTGCTTGAAGCAGCCCTGAGAAACATCGCCCATTATCTCTCCACACCACCCCCAAAAAATTTTCACTGTCCCAACACTTTACCACTAATTCGTTTTATTTTTCTTATTAGTATAAGAAGACAGGAATGTCAGGCCATTGAGCCCAAGCTAAGCCATCATATCCCCTGTGACCTGCACGTACACATCCAGATGGCTGGTTCCGCCTTAACTGATGACATTCCACCATAAAAGAAGTGAAAATGGCCTGTTCCTACCTTAACTGATGATATTATCTTGTGAAATTCCTTCTCCTGGCTCATCCTGGCTCAAAAGCTCCCCTACTGAGCACCTTGTGACCCCCACTCCTGCCTGCCAGAGAACACTGCCCTTTTTCCTTTACCTACCCAAATCCTATAAAATGGCCCCACCCATCTCCCTTCACTGACTCTCTTTTCGGACTCAGCCGCCTGCATCCAGGTGAAATAAACAGCTTTATTGCTCACACAAAGCCTGTTTAGTGGTCTCTTCACACAGATGCAAGTGAAAAAACCCACAGTGAGATATCATCTCACCCTGCTTAGAATGCCTTTTATGAAAAAGTCAAAAAATAACAAATGCTGGCAAGGATGTGAAGAAAGGGGAATGTTCATACACTGTTGGTGGAAATGTAAATTAGAGCAATTGTTATGGAAAACAATGTAACTTCCAAAAACATTAAAAATAGACTTACCACATAATACAGCAATCCCACTACTGGGTGTATATTCAAAGAAAATTTAATCAGTATCTCAAAGAGATTTCTGCACTCTCATGTTCATTACAGCACTATTCACAATAGCCTAGAATCAACCTAAGTGTTCATCAATGAATGAATGGATAAAGAAAATGTGGCATATATGCTGTATTTGGCCATTCTTGCATTGCTATAAAGAAATACCTGAGATTGGATAATTTATAAGAAAAGAGACTTAATTGGCTCCTGGTTCTGTGGTCTCTACAGGAAGCATAGTGCCAACATCTGCTTTTGGGGCCTCAGGAAGCTTGAGAACTTGTTCACTATCATGAGGATAGCACCAAGCCATGAGGGATCCACCTCCATGACCTAAACACCTCCTACCAGGCCCCATCTCTAATAGTGGGGATTACAATATAGCATGAGATATGTATGGGTCAGGACAAATATCCAAACTATATCATATGCACATTTGGCCATAAAGAAGGATAAAATCATGTCATTTGTGACAACATGAATGAGCATAGAGGATATTGTGGTAAGTGAAATAAGCTAACCACAGAAAGACAAATATCACATGATCTCATTCATATGTGAAATCTAAAAACACTGATCTAATAGAGAGTAGAAGAGTGGTTACCAGACTGGGAAAGATAGGGAGGAGAGGTTTTAACAATCTGTCATGTATCAAAATACCACATTGTACCCCATCAACATGTGAAATTATCATGTGTCCACTTAATAAAAAAAAGAAAATGGAAGAGTCAAGGTACTGGGGCACTCGAAGAGATAGAAGAGAAGATGAATTGGCAGTAAAGAAGAGAGAGTCTGAAACAGCAGGTCACAGAGTGGAACATTAAAGTTTATAACATTAGAAATCAATTTTTAAGTTATTGAAGATAAGTTTATAGCCATGAAAGTTAGTAGCTCAATTAAAGTGAAAGTAAAAGTCAATGAAAGATTAAATTCGAAAATATATTGCTTGGCATTTAGTAGTTACTTCAGAAATATTAATAAATCTTAAGAAAATTAAGAACACCAAAGCATTCATAGTGGGCCATTATCATAATATGAATTTATGTGGTAATCTTTTATTCTTTCTAGTGAAGGGAGTAATTCAACAGTCTTGATTATAGGTTAGAAAATGATTTCTCCAGGTGTGACCCACTGACCACGTCCATCGTATTTGAATTGCTTGAGCAACTTGTTTCAGGAGAAAATGGAAAGATTTTAAGATGAACCAACGAAATTACCACTGAGTGTCTTCAAGAAATCTCAGCCTTGTCTAGAATAACCTGGGTTATCTGTTTCTATGGGGTCTCTTTGCCTTTTGTTTTCTTTGTTATTTGCAGTCCTGTTAGTCGTAGATTACTGAGAGTAATGCAAATATTCTTGTCTATAGACATGCAAATGATTGATTTTGGTGGAAGTATAATTAATTTTCCTTTTTGCACCTTCCATCAAGAAGTCAGTTTTGAACCTATCAAGCAAATTTATTTCAGTGTTCCTTAGTGCCTAGATATGTGTGGCTCTTTTAATTTTCCATAAAACTCATTGTAACATCTTACTGACTCCCTCATTAAATAAATGAGTTAAACAAAAATCTTAGACAAATGTTCATTTTATATTTGTAAGTCATAATTTACCCTACTTGAAGCAATTTTCCTTTAACGCTCCTAAAAATACATATTCCTATGCCCCATGCTAGACCTATTAAATCAAAATCTCAGGCCTAAGGCACAAGAATTTGCATTGTTAGTAAGCTTTTCAAGTGATTTTTAGGCATACTATATTGTATTAACCATTATCTTCTAATTCTTTAAACCTGAATTATTGTGTTTATAATTCCATCTTCATCAAAGCAAACTTTTGGTTAGCACAAACGGTAGAAACCCCCTTATTCAATAAGATTGGGACCAGTATTAATAACAAATTTAAGTTAGATGGAGGAATCATAAAAAGTATTAGATGTAAGTCCTTAAAACAACTTTAATTTAAAAGACGGGTAAATAAATTTGCCAGTATTTTGATGACAAGGTCAAAGCCTTGCACGGATTCACTGAGTGGAGTTTCTTGTGGAAACTATGCCAATGATATGTTGTCATTCATTTCTTGTTCACTTTCTGTGAAGACAACTGGGGTAAAGCAATCTGAAATCCTAGATTATACAATTTTTCCCATTTGTTTCTAGTTGTCTTGCCAACAGTTAAGCTGGCAGCAACTGTTTGAGTGTCTCATTTTCCCAACACATTTAGTTTATTTCTCAGAGAAACAACAACACTACTCTTGTTATACTCATTTTCTCAGTTTACATAATATTTATTTATTTTTTATTTTATTTTATTTTATTTTTGAGACGGAGTCTCGCTCTGCCGCCCAGGCTGGAGTGCAGTGGTGTGATCTCTGCTCACTGCAAGCTTCACTTCCTGGGTTCACCTCATTCTCCTGCCTCAGCCTCCAAAGTAGCTGGGAGTACAGGCGCCCGCCACAACGTCCTGCTAATTTTTTTTGTATTTTCAGTAGAGACGGGGTTTCACCATGTTAGCCAGGATGGTCTCGATCTCTTGACCTAGTGTATCCGCCCGCCTCGGCCTACCAATATAATATTTAATTAAGTTGCATAACTACAAGAGCAAGAACAAATGGTGTAAACATATTTAGGAATGAACACAGCTTCCTCTTAGAAACTATACAATTTCTGTGATGGAAGGAGAAATGTACAGGCATTAAAAGTAACTCAAAGGCTTTCAGTTTGCAGTGGACATCAGTCAATAAGTTGTACAGGGGTACCAGAAAGTGCTGATTGCAAATCAGTTAAGTGGAGGTCCGTCAAGGCAGCATCCACTGTATCTTAATTTGTAAAGTGAATGTTCTAAAACTGGGTTCACTTTTGCTATAAAGGACCAGATGATAAATATTTTAGGCTTTGCAAACCATACGGTCTCTATAGCAACCATTCAACTTTACCATTGTAGCAGGAAGTACCACAGATCCATGGATGTGCTCCAATAAAACTTTATTTATTAAAACAGGCAGCTGGTCTGAGGGCCATGTATATATCTTGCTGTTTCCATACAATTTCCTAACTTAGTAGGTCCCTGCCTTTTTAACCATCAAGGATTACTTTTAATCCTCTCCTCTGATTTTATGTTTCAAAAGCCTTAAGAAAAACCCACAAAATATATTTATTTTGTAATTTTGGGGGGTTCTTATTTTATTAATAATTAATCAATGATTTATAAAGGCTACCCATTAGGTCAGTATGAAATAATCAACATTACTAACTCTAATGACTTAGGTCTGGATAGAAATAAAACGTATTCAACTATATATATAACTTAAAACCTGTATAGCTTTTTCTGGTGTAAATATATAACTTTTCAAGATTTTTCAAGTATTAAATACAACTTTTGGGAATCCCCACACCTGGCTCCCTATGATGACATTCAAGAATTCTTTAGGATTCTGGGAATCTTAGAATGAAAGTCATTGTTCTGTAGGAATGAATGAATGAAGGAAGGAAGGAAGGAAGGAATGAAAAAGAAAGGGAAGAAAAAAGAGCCTGTCTACTAATTGTAAATTAATCATCAATGAACGTTTATTTTATTAATAAATTTGTCAACTTTGGGTTGCCAAATCTAACAAGATGCCAACATGGCGTTCATGGTGATCACACCTCTAGTCAAATTTTATTTTAGTTTATTGATTATACTATTAATGTCACCCTGAAATACTCAAAACTTCTGTCTTAATTCTGTGAATAATTCACTTATTAATCACCCTATACACTACTTAATGAATGGAATGGTGCTTGGAATAAAGATAATTACAGGGCTAAAAGGTTTTTCTCTGAAGGCAGGGTAGGATTTTGTTGTATGACTGGAATAAAACAATATTAATCAATATTTTCTGCAACCAGTGGCTTTTGACTTAGTCGTCTATTAAGCTATCAATCACTAACCTCAGTCCTATTTCCTCCATTCTTCTTTTTCTATCATAAAACTTGTCCATTTTTTTCCATTAGATCTATGTTTCTCTTCTTTTCTTTTCATCCAAAACGGACATCAACTTAGTACAGATAGTGCAATTGATCCGAACCCTACAGAACTCACTGTTTCCATTTACATAACTTACATAACTGTCAAGCTGAAATCACTGTCAAATTTTTTAATTAAAATTTTAATTTAATTTAATCACGTTTATTCATTTATTAATTTATTTTGAAAATAATTTTAACTTGTATTTTATATTCAGGGGTACATGTGCCAGTTTGTTACATGGGTATATCTCATAATGCTGAGTTTTGGGGTATGAATGATCCCATCATCCAGATGCTGATTTGATATGGTTTGACTCTGTGTCCCCACCCAAATTGTAATTCCCAATGTAGGGGGAATGACCTGCTGGGAAGTGATTAGCTCATGAGGGCAGATTTCCACCTTGCTGTTCTTAGATGTTGAGTTCTCATGAGATCTGATGGTTTAAACATATGGCACATCCCCCTTGTCTCACTTGCTCTCCTGCCACCATGGTAGAATGTGCCTTGCTTCCTCCTTCACCTTCTGCCATGATTGTAAGTTTCCTGAAGCCTCCCAGCCATGCTTCCTGTACAGCCTGTGGAACTGTGAGTCAGTTAAACCTCTTTTCTTTATAAATTACCCAGTCTCAGGTAGTTCTATGTAGCAGTGTGAGAACAGATTAATACATGAGCATAGTACCCAATAGTTCGTCAAACCTTGCCTTCCTCCTTCTCCCCTCTAGTAGTCCCAGTGCTATTCTTTCCATCTTTATGTCCATGAGTACCCAGTGTTTAGCTCCCACTTATAAGTCAGATCATGTGGTATTTCGTTTTATGTTCCGGCATTAATTCACTTAGGATAATGGCCTCCAGCTGCATCCACGTTGCTTCAAAGGACATGATTTTGTTATTTATATGGCTGCATAGTATTCCACGGTGTATGAAATGGCTTGGAAGATGGCCCCCATAAATCTCATGGTGAAATGTAATCCTCAGTGTTGGAGGTGGGGCCTGGTAGGAGGTGTTTGGGTCATGGGGGTGGATCTCTCATGGCCTGATACCACCATTGTGATAGTGAATTCTTTCAAGATCCTGTTGTGTTAAGGGTGTGTGGTACTTACTGCCACTCCCATTTTCTCTTGCTCCTGCTCTGACCATGTGATGTGTCTACTCCCTCTTTGCCTTCCATCATGAGTAAAAACTCCCTGGAGCCTCCACAGGCGCCATGCAGATGCCACCACCATGCTTCCTGTACAGCCTGCAGAGCTGTGAGCCAATTAAATCTCTTTTCCTTATAAATTACCCAGCCTTAGGTATTTCTTCATAGCAATGTAAGAATGGCCTAATAATACAGTGTAAACGTACCACATTTTATTGATCCAATCCACAGCTGATGGGCACCTAGGCTGACTCCATCTTTGCTATTGTGAATAGTGCTGTGATGAACATGGAAGTGCATGTGTCTTTTTGGTAGAATAACTGATTTTCTTTGGGTTATATACTAGTAATGGAATTGTTGGCTTGAATGGTAATTCTATTTTTCAATTCTTTGAGAAATTTCCAAACTGCTTTCAACAGTGGCTGAACTAATTTACATTTGCACCAATTATGTGTAAATGTTCCTTTTTCTCCAGCCTCCCAAGATCTGTTGTTTTTTGATTTTTTAATAGTAGCTATTCTGACTGGTGTAAGATGGTATCTCGTTTTGGTTTTGATTTGCATTTCTCTGATGATTAGTGATGTTAAGCCTCATCTTTGCCACAATAAAACTGGAAAATACAGTGTTACTTGTCAAAACAAATTGTTTTACTTTGCTTTAAAAATAATCGAGTAGTATATTTCTTCCAGCACAATTAAGAAGTAAACATTTAGAAATGTACAGTACCTTGCTGTTAAGTCTTTGCACAAATATACCAGTCGAACATAAAGGCCACCTTAAACTTTCATTTAAATGAAAGAAAATTTTTAAGAGGTTAAGGGCTAGTAAATTGTTAGTCCTGAAGTTAAATTAGCTCAAATAAATGCAAAGACTTTCCTTTAATTAAAGCCTTTTAAATGAACACTTTAAATCATAGTTGGTTTCTCCCTCAAATCCTGTCCAAAGCTACTGTTTACAACTCAGTGTATCAAAGAAGGTTTCAGACATGATTATGAAGCTCCCTCAACTTACAATGTGCTATTTGCAACCTTAGATGGCTATCATTCTGGCTTTTCTACCTTTTAGCAACAATAAGCACACCCCTCCCATTTCTCCCCCACCCTGACTTACCCCTCTTTTCATTTAATATATAATTTTTCTCACTGTGTTCTTACAGATCTTTAACTGTAAATATGACAAAAGCACACAGTATAGTACATGTGTCACATGTATAAATGTTGTATCTAGTCATACAATTTTGCTTTTAAAAAGAAATATTTTGTTTTCAAAAAGCAAAGACTCTAGGAACTTTTCTAGCTGCCAGTCAAAAAAACATAAATTCCTGGTTAGTTTCCCAAATTTGCCTGACCATAAGAACCACTTGTGATATTTGTCAAACACATGTATTCTGAGTCCCATACATGATCTCCTGAATCAGAATCTCCAGGTGAGAGGCCCGGA
>NW_022096444.1:0-6190 GCF_006542625.1 Nomascus leucogenys
AGGCTAGAGTGCAATGGCGTGATCTCTGGCTCACTGCAACCTCCGCCTCCTGGGTTCAAGCGATTCTCCTGCCTCAGCCTCCCAAGCAGCTGAGATTACAGGCCACCACACCCAGCTAATTTTGTATTTTTAGTAGAGACGGGGTTTCTCCACATTGGTCAGGGTGATCTCGAACTCCCAACCTCAGGTGATCTGCCCGCCTCAGCCTCCCAAAGTGCTGGGATTACAAGCATGAGCCACTGCACCCAGCTATTTTTAGTTATAAATACAACTCTTACCTTACCTTCCCATGGTGGAAATTCTAGCTGAGTGTTGTTTTTTAAGCTCACAATTAAATTACTTATTTCCATTTTAGCAATACACTACAAAAGATTAGTATATCTTTCAGTAATTTATTAGAAAAAAAATCACGATTTTGTTATTGAACCCTTGGCAAAATTAAATTGAGCATTAATGCACTCCACCTCAATCTATCCTGGAGTAAAAAATAAGCCACTTTTAGAGGCCAACTCTATAAATGTGTTTCACAAAAGCCTAGTCATCCCTAAGTTTCCCCTTAATTGTTCCAGAGCCAGTCCCCAACAAATGTGTGCACAAAACTCAAAGACAGGTGACCCAAAACAAATTCTTTCCCCTATGAAGTCTAACCTCTATAATTGTTATCCCTTAAGTGAAGTTTCCAGAAAATCATGTGATCGAGAGATAAACCAAAGTATTAAAAACATATCTTATACGCTTGTTTAATTTTTAAAAGGATTTTAATTATAGCTTTTAGAAAAGTTAAAGTTTAGTAATTCTATAATAAATACAGTTGAGATATACTTTGCATTGAGAATGTTAAGTATGTTTCTGGAAACATAATTGATAAGCTTATTTAATTTTTAAAAGGATTTTAACAATGGTTTTTAGAAAAGTTACAGTTTAGAAATTCTGTAATGAATACAATTGAGAGATTTTTTATACCTTGAGAAATCAATTATTAATTTGAAGAAAAAAAACACACACGCCATTAAAAGGGAAATTCCTAGTTGTTATCAGTAAATGGGTGGTAGAAACATTGCCAAAAATGGGGACCTGCAATTGCTGGACATGCAAAACCGCACCAATCACCAGAATGTGTGTTACCATCCCTTAGCACATCTTCTACAACTTTCAACAGTTCATCTGTTTCTCTGTTCGCAGCCCCTCTGATATCTCTATGAATTTTGTAGGCCAGCTTCAAATGTTTATTGCATTGACATCATTCTTATATTAACCACGGTTCCAGCAAAGCTGAAGTGAGAACAGACAAACGTGAGAAACAATCTTTTTTTGGTAATCTTCATACTTTCTTTAACGTGTTCTTTTAAAACCTGCAACTCCTAAGAAGTTTATTTACTTCTATTTTTTTCTTGTTGTAAATTATAAAGTAACTTAATATCCCAACAGGTATTATTGCAAAACAGTCATTTTTGAGCTGTGTTTGAGAAGCAAGATCACTTTGTTGGGTTAACCAATTTTAAATGCTCCTAAATACATGACAGCACCTTTAAAGAATATTTGGCCGGCGCCAGTGGGCTCTTGCCTGTAATCCCAGCACTTTGGGAGGCTGAGGCAGGTGGATCATGAGGTTAAGAGTTTGAGACCAGTCTGGCCAACATGGGTGAAACTCGTCTCTAGTAAATGTACAAAAATTAGCCAGGCATGGTGGCGCGCTCCTGGAGTCCCAGGCTACTCGGGAGGCTGAGGCAGGAGAATTGCTTGAACCTTGGAGGTGGAGGTTGCAGTGAGCCAGATCGCACCACTGCACTCCAGTGCAGTAAAATAAGTTCTAAGGGGAAAAGTTATAGTTAAAAAGCTTCCATTTAAACAGAATTGCAGATCTTAAAATCAGGAACTCATGTTGTACAACTAGAAAAAGAAGAACAAAAAACCCCAAAGGCAGCAGATGTAGAGAATTTAAAATGTAGAGAAAAATCAATGAAATCAAAAGTTGATTCTTAAACAAAAATCAATGTGAAAAAACCTTTAGCTAGATTGAGTTAAAAAAAGAAGGCTCAAATCACCAAAATCACAAATGAAAGTGAGAACATTATTACTTGCTCTACATAAATAAAAAGTATTATAAGAGTACTATGAACAATTATATGTCAAAAATTCAATTGAACCAGATGAAATCGACAAATCCTAAAATATGCAACATACCAAGACTAAATCATGAAAAAATAGAAAATCTGAATAGATCTAAAATTAGTCAGGGATTATGGATCTGTAATAAAAAATCTAGCAATAAAGAAAAATTCCTGGACCTGACAGCTTCACTGCTGAATTATACTAAACATTTAAAGAAGAACTATAATAACACCCAGTCCTTCATAAACATTTCCAAAAACTTAAAGACGAGGATTACTTCATATGAGTCTAGCATTACCCTACTACCAAAACCAGACAAAGACATTGCAAAAAAACAAAAAAACAAGGAAAACACAATAGGACTAATACTATTATGAAAATCAACGCAAAAATCCTCCACAAAATACTAGCAAACCAAATTCAGCAGCATATTAGGAATGACCAAGTGGGATTTTATCCTGGAATCTAAGCATGGTTCAATGCATGAAAATTGATCAATGTAATACCTCATATTAACATAGGGAAAAAATAAGGCATAACTGTCTCAATTATACATTTAGTAAAATTCAACATTTTTCATATCAAAAACACTCAACAAATTAGGAACTGAAGAAAAACTACCTTAACATATAAAATCCACATATATAATGTTCAATAGCCAACATCACACTCACTGTTAAAAGATGGAAAGTTTTACCTCTAAGATCAGGAACAAGACAATGAGCATACATTGCGACTTGTATTCAACAAAATACTGAAAGTCCTAACCAGTGAAATCGGCAAGGAAAAAGACATAAAAGGCATCCAAATTGGACAGGAAGAAGTACAATTATCTCTGTTGTACACAGCATAATATTTTTATGTAGAAACTCTAAAGATAGCACACACACATAGTTAAAACTAACAAACAATTTAGGAAAGCAGTAGGATACAAAAGCAACACATAAACATTAGTTTCATTTTTACTTACTAACAATAAACAATTAGAAAAGAAAATTAACAAAATAATTCCACTGATTATAGCATCAAAAAGAATGAAATACTTAGTAATTAACTTAGCCAGGGATATGAAAGACTTGTAAAATGAAAACTATGGAAGACATAAATACATGGAAAGATAATTCCATGTCCATGTTTGGAAGACTTAATATTTTTAAGATGTTAATACTACCCAAAGCAATCCTTTTTTTTATTTTTTATTTTTTATTTTTTTTTATTATACTTTAGGTTTTAGGGTACATGTGCACAATGTGCAGGTTTGTTACATATGTATCCATGTGCCACACTGTTTTGCTGGTGGGACTGTAAACTAGGTTCAACCATTGTGGAAGTCAGTGTGGTGATTCCTCAGGGATCTAGAACTAGAAATACCATTTGACCCAGCCATCCCATACTGGTATATACCCAAAGGACTATAAATCATGCTTGCTATAAAGACACATGCACACGTATGTTTTACTGCGGCACTATTACAATCACAAAGAGTTGGAACCAACCCAAATGTCCAACAACGATAGGCTGGATTAAGAAAATGTGGCACATATACACCATGGAAACTATGCAGCCATAAAAAATGATGATTCATGTCCTTTGTAGGGACATGGATGAAACTGGAAAACATCATTCTCAGTAAACTATCCCAAGGACAAAAAAACAAACACCGGCATGTTCTTACCCAAAGCAATCTTAACATTAAAATACTATGCCTTTCAAATCTTCAGCAATTTTTATAGAAAGAAATCATCTATTCTAAAATACATATGGAAAAACCAAGGGACACCAAATAGCCAAAACAATCTTGAAAAAGAACAAAGCTGGAGAACTCACACTTCCTAGTTTCAAAATTTATTACAAAGCTTCAGTAATCAAAACAGGGGTGTCACCGGCATAAAGACAGACTTATAATAAAGGCCATGAAGTAAAATCGCAGATATCCACATATATGGTAAATGATTTTTGACCTGGGTCCAAGACCATTCAATGTGGGAAACATCTTTTTTTTTTTTTTTTGAGAAGTCTGTCTGTGGTGGGGTCGTGGGCAACTCGGTCATGTGCCTGGGTTCAGCCACTCTTAGCAAATCGAAAAAAAGCAAGTGGTTAATTTTTTTTTTGTATTTTTAGGAACGGTTCCCGGGACTCTTAGGGATCCGCCGCCTTCCAATGTGTGGATTAAAGGGAGACGGGGAACAATCTTAAAAAAAAAAAAAAAAAAAAAGATGTGGATGTGTGGAACAACTGAAAAAATCACATATAAAATAATGAAGTTGGAACCTTGTACAACACTATGCAGAAACACTGACTCAAAATTATTCAAAGATCTAAATGTAATACAAAAAAACACATAAAACTCTAGAAGAAATAATAGAACAAAAGCTTCACAACATTAGAGTTGGCAATGATTTCTGAGATGTGACATCAAAGGCACAGGCACAAAAGAAAAAAAATTAAAATGGTACTTGATAAACTCTTTTTAAAAAAACTGCATTCAAAAAATACTATCAGAATAAAATGGCAACCCAGAGAATGAAAAAAAAATTTGCAAATGATATTTGACAAGGGACTGAGATTCAGAGTAGATAGGGAATTTTTAAAACTCATCAACAAATAAAACAAATAGCCTGATTCAAAATGGGCAAAGAATTTTTCTCCATAGACATTTCTCCAAAGAATAATAGAAATGGCCAATAAACACATCAAAGGAGCCCCAACATAATTAATCATTAGGAAATGCAAATCAAAGCTACAAGAACACCTCACACCCATTATGATAGTTACTATTAGAAAAAAAAACAGAAAATAACAACTGTTGGCAAGAATGTGGGAAACTTATAACACTTGTTGCACTGTTGGTGAGGATGTAAAATGATACAGACACTGTAGAAAACAGTATGTCAGTTCTTTAAAAGATTAAAAATATAAGTACATATAATCAGCAACCCCAATCCAGGTATATACCAAGAATATAAAGCAAGGTCTTGAAGAGATACTTGTACACACATGTTCATAGCAATATTATTCACAATAGCTAAAATGGAAGCAATCCAAGTGTCTGTCAGTGGATTAATGATAAGCAAAATGTGTGATATACAAACAAAAGAATATTATTCAGCCTTAAAAATGAATACAATTCTACATATTCTACAATAATGAAATTGAGTCATTATGCTAAATTAAATAAGCCAATAACAAAAAACAAATGCTGTATGATTTCATTTATATGAAATCTTAGGTTCTTAGAATAGTCAAAATCACAGACAAAAAGAATGGTAGTTTCTAGAATATAATTGATTAATGGGTCAAAAGCTTCAGTTTCACAAGACTAAAGAGCTCTGGAGATAGAGAGTGGTGATGATTATGCACAATATAAATGTACTTACACTGACCTATATATAGCACAATAATGATGTTTCTGTCAACAACAAGACCACTTACAGGTCATTGTTGCCATAAGATTGTTATGCAGCTGAAAAATTCCTATTGCCTAGTGAAATTGAAGCTAACATGTCATAGTACAATGCATCAATGCATTGCCTTTTCTATGTTTAGATATACAAATATTTAACATTCTCTTACAATTGTCTATAATATTCAGTACAGTAACATAGTTTACAGGTTTGTAACCTATGGACAGAATGTATCACTGTCTTTTAAGTGATGCGTGGTCTACTTTAAAATAATTAAGATAATAAATTTCACATTATTTTATTTTGCAAAGTTACCATCTCTGTCTTCACTTACGGATATTGGCCAAAGTCTGAAGCAGGTGAAAACCATGATAATAAAATGAGAGAGGTTTGTTAGGTGGAGGCAGTGAGTTTGACAGAATTTACTGTCAAGAATGATGCATAAGAATGGGCATTCATTATTACATGAAGAATAACAATTTTTAGAAGAGTATATGCGATATTATTCTATTAGATAAATCAAATAAAATGACATGTGTGTATATTTTATATGATTAGAATACAGATCTCCAAGGAACATGCAGATACTAATAGGGATTAGAAAGTTTTGGTAGAATTGATGTCCATTTAAATAAGAGTATTACCCTTATGTTCCAAGTGTTATATCATGCTTG
>NW_022096445.1:0-17761 GCF_006542625.1 Nomascus leucogenys
TACACAGAAGCATTCTGTGAAACTCTTTCTGTTCTGTGCATTCAACTAACAGTGTTGAAGCTTACTTTTGATTGAGCAGTTCTGAAACAAACTTTCTGTAGAAACTGCAGGTGGACATTTGGAGCGCTAAGGGGCCTACAGTGGGAAAAGAAATATCTACCAATAAAAACTACACAGAAGCATTCTGTGAAACTTCTTTCTGTTCTATGCATTCAACTAACAGAGTTGAAGCTTAGTTTTGATTGAGCAGTTCTGAAACACTCTTTCTGTAGGAACTGCAAGTGGACATTCCGTGCGCTAAAGGGCCTATAGTGGAAAAAGGAATATCTTCAAATAAAAACTACACAGAAGCATTATGTGAAACTTCTTTCTGTTCTGTGCATTCAACTAACATAGTTGAAGCTTACTTTTGATTGAGCAGTTCTGAAACACTCTTTCTGTAGAAACTGCAAGTTGACATTTCGAGCCCTAAAGGGCCTAAAGTGTAAAAAGGGATATCTTCGAATAAAAACTACGCAGAAGCATTCTGTGAAAATACTTTCTGTACTGTGCTTTCAGCTAACAGAGTTGAAGCTTACTTTTGATTGCGCAGTTCTGAAACACCCTTTCTGTAGAAACTGCAGGTGGACATTTGGAGCGCTAAGGGGCCTACAGTGGGAAAAGAAATATCTCCAAAGAAAAACTACACAGAAGCATTCTGTGAAACTCTTTCTGTTCTTTGCATTCAACTAACAGAGTTGAAACTTTTTTGATTGAGCAGTTCTGAAACACTCTTTCTGTAGAAACTGCAAGTGGACATTCAGCGCTAAGGGCCTATAGTAAAAAGAATATCTTCAAATAAAACTACAGAAGCATTCTGTGAAACTCTTTCTGTTCTGTGCATTCAACTAACAGAGTTGAAGCTTACTTTTGATTGAGCAGTTCTGAAACACCTTTCTGTAGAAACTGCAAGTGGACATTCGAGCGCTAAGGGGCCTATAGTAAAAAAATATCTTCAAATAAAAACTACACAGAAGCATTCTGTGAAACTTCTTTCTGTTCTGTGCATTCAACTAACAGAGTTGAAGCTTACTTTTGATTGAGCAGTTCTGAAACACTCTTTCTGTAGAAACTGCAAGTGGACATTCGAGCGCTAAGGGCCTATAGTGGAAAAGGATATCTTCAAATAAAAACTACACAGAAGCATTCTGTGAAACTCTTTCTGTTCTGTGCATTCAACTAACAGAGTTGAAGCTTACTTTTGATTGAGCAGTTCTGAAAACTCTTTCTGTAGAAACTGCAGTGGACATTCGAGCGCTAAGGGCCTATAGTGGAAAAAGAAATATCTCCAAATAAAAACTACAGAAGCATTCTGTGAAACTTCTGCTGTCTGTGCATTCAACTAACAGAGTTGAAGCTTACTTTTGATTGAGCAGTTCTGAAACACTCTTTCTGTAGAAACTGCAAGTGGACATTCGGAGCGCTAAGGGCCTATAGTGGAAAAAGAATATCTTCAAATAAAACTACACAGAAGCATTCTGTGAAACTTCTTTCTGTTCTGTCCATTCAACAGCAGAGTTGAAGCTTACTTTTGATTGAGCAGTTCTGAAACACTCTTTCTGTAGAAACTGCAAGTGACATTCGTGCGCTAAGGGCCTATAGTGGAAAAAGGATATCAAATAAAACTACACAGAAGCATTCTGTGAAACTCTTTCTGTTCTGTGCATTCAACTAAGAGAGTTGAAGCTTACTTTTGATTGAGCAGTTCTGAAACCTCTTTCTGTAGAAACTGCAAGTGGATATTCGAGCGCTAAGGGGCCTAAGTGGAAAAAGGAATATTTCAAATAAAACTACACAGAAGCATTCTGTGAAACTTCTTTCTGTTCGTCATTAAACTAACAGAGTTGAAGCTTACTTTTGATTGAGCAGTTCTGAAACACTCTTTCTGTAGAAACTGTAAGTGGACATTCGGAGGCTAAGGGGCCTATAGTGAAAAAGGATAACTCCAAAAAAACTACACAGAAGCATTCTGTGAAACTTCTTTCTGTTCTGTGCTTATTCAACTAACAGAGTTGAAGCTTACTTTTGTTTGAGCAGTTCTGAAACACTCTTTATGTAGAAACTGCAAGTGGACATTCGAGTGCTAAGGGCCTATGGAAAAAGAATACCTTCAAATAAAAACTACACCGAAGCATTCGGTGAAACTGCTTTCTGTTCTTTGGATTCAATTAACAGAGTTGAAGCTAACTTTTGATTGAGCAGTTCTGAAACACTCTTTCTGTAGAAACTGCAGAGGACATTCGGAACGCTAAGGGGCCAACAGTAGAAAAAGGATTATCCTCAAATAAAAACTACACAGAAGCATTCTGTGAAACTACTTTCTGTTCTATGCATTCAACTAAAAGAGTTGAAGCTTACATTTGATTGATCAATTCTGAAACACTCTTTCTGTAGAAACTGCAAGTGGATTTTCTGAGTGCTACGGGCCTACAGTGGAAAAAGGAATATCTTCAAATGAAAACTACACGGAAGCATTCTGTGAAATTTCTTTCTGTTCGGGCAATCAACTAACTGAATTGAAGCTTATTGTTGACTGAGCAGTTCTGAAACACTCTTTCCGTAGAAACTGCAAGTGGACATTCGGAGCGCTGAGTTGCCTATTGCGGAAAAAGGAATATCTTCAAATAAAAACTACACAGAAGCACTCTGTAAAACTCCTTTCTGATCTGTGTATTCAACTAACAGTGTTGAACTTTACTTTTGATTGAGCAGTTCTGAAACACTCTTTCTGTTGAAACTCCAAGTGGACATTCGGATCGCAAAGGGGCCTATATTGGAAAAAGGAATAAATTGAAATTAAAAGTACACAGAAGCATTCTGTGACACTAATTTCTGATCTGTGCATTCAACAAATGGAGTCAAAATTTACTTTTGATTCAGCACTTCTGAAACACTCTTTCTGCAGAAACTGCAACCGGACATTTTGAGATCTAAGGGTCCTATAGTGAAAAAGGAATATCTTCAAATAAAATCTACCCACAAGCATGCTGTGAAACTTCTTTCTTCTCTGCGAATTCAACTAACAGAGTTGAATCTTACTTTTGATTGACGAGTTCTGACACACTCTTTCTGTAGAAACTGCACGTGGACATTCGGAGCGATAAGTGGCCTATAGTGCAAAAAGGAATATCTTCAAATAGAAACTACACAGAGGCATCCTGTAAAACTTCTGTCTACTCTGTGCATTCAACTAACAGAGTTGAATCTTACTTTTGATTGAGCAGTTCTGAAGGACTCTGTACAACTGCAAGTGGACATTCAGATCGCTAAGGGCCTAGATGGAAAAAGGAATATCTTTAAATAAAAATACACAGAAGCATTCTGTGAAACTCCTTTCAGATCAGTGATTCAGCAAACAGAGTTGAAGCTTACTGTTGATTAAGCAGTTCTGAAACACTATTTCTGTAGAAACTGCTAGTGGCCACTCGGAGCTCTAGGCGGCCAATTGTGGAAAAAGGAATATCTTCAATAAAAACTACACAGAAATATTACGTGAAACTTCTTTCTGATCTGTGCATTCAACTAAGAGAGTTGAACCTTACTTTTGATTGAGGAGTTCTGAAACACTCTTTCTGTAGAAACTGCAAGTGGAAATTTAGAACGCTAAGGGGCCTACAGTGGAAAAAGGAATATATTCAAATAAAAACTACACAGAAGCATTCTGTGAAACTTCTTTCTGATCTGTGCATTCAAATAACAGAGTTGAACCTTATTTTTGATTGAGGTGTTCTGAAACACTCTTTATGTAGAAACTGCAACTGGACATTCGGAGACCTAAGGGGCCAAGATTGGAAAAGGAATATTTTCAAATAAAAACTACACAGAAGCAGTCTGTGAAACGTCCTTCTGATCTGCACATTCAACTAACAGAGTTGAACCATACTTTCGATTGAGAAGTTCTGAAACACTCTTTCTGTAGAAACTACAAGTGGAATTTTGGAGCGTTATGGGGCCTATAGTGCAAAAAGGAATATCTTCAAATGAAAACTACACAGAAACATTCTGTGAAACTTCTTTCTGATCTGTGCATTCAACTAACAGAGTTGAACCTTACTTTTGATGGAGGAGTTCTGAAACACTCTTTGTCTAGAAACTGCAAGTGGACATTCTGATTGCTAAGGAGCCTTTATGGGAAAAGGAATATTATCAAATAAAAACTACACAGAAGCATTCTGTGAAACATTTTTCTTATCTGTGCATTGAACGAACAGGGTTGAACCTTACTTTTGATTGAGCAGTTCTGAAACACTCTTTCAGTAGAAATGGCTGGTGGACATTCAGAGCGCTAAGGGGAATATAGCCGAAAAAGGACTATCTTCAAATAAAAACAACACAGAGGCATTCTGTGAAACTTCTCTCTTTTCTGTGCATTCATCTAACAGAGTTAAAGCTTACTTTTGATTGAGCTGTTCTGAAACTCTCTTTCTGTATACACTGCATGTGGACATTCAGAATAGTAAGGGGCCTGTAGTGGAAAAGGAATATCTTCAAATAAAAACTGCACAGAAGCATTCTGTGAAACTGCTTTTGGTTCCGTGCATTCAACTAACAGAGTTGAAGTTTACTTTTGTTTGAGCAGTTCTGAAACACTCTTTCTGTAGAAACTGCAATTGGACATTCTGTGCGCTAATGGGAATATACTGGAAAAAGGAATATCTTCAAATAAAAACTACACAGAAGCATTCTGTGAAACTTCTTTCTGTTCTGTGCATTCAACTAACAGGGTTGAAGATTACTTTTGACTGAGTAGTTCTGAAACACTCTTTTTGTAGAAAGTGCAAGTGGACATTCGGAGCGCTCTGAGGCCTATAGTGGAAAAAAGAATATCTTCAAATTAAAACTAAACAGAAGCATTCCGTGAAACTTCTTTGTGTTCTGTGCATTCAACTAACAGAGTTGAAACTTACTTTTGATTGAGCAGTTCTGAAACGCTCTTTCTGTAGAAGCTGCAAGTGGACATTTGGAGCGCTAAGGGGCCTATTTTGGAAAAAGGAATAACTGCAAATAAAAACTACACAGAAGCATTCTTTGAATCTTCTTTCTGTTCTGTGCATTCAACTAACAGAGCTGAACCTTACTTTTCATTGCGCAGTTCTGAATCATTCTTTCTGTAGAAACTGCAAGAGGACATTCAGAGCCCTAAGGGCCTATAGTGGATTTAGGAATATCTTCAAGTAGAAACTACACAGAAGCATTCTGTGAGACTTCTTTCTGATCTGAGCATTCAAATAACAGATGTGAACACTACTTTTGATTTAACAGTTCTGAAAATGTCTTCCTGTAGAAACCCGAAGCAGACATTCGGAGCGCAAAGGAGCCTACAGTGGAAAAAGATTATCTTCAAATAAAAACTACACAGAAGCATTCTGTGAAACTCTTGCTCTTCTGTGCATTCAACTAACAGAGTTGAACCTCACTTTTGATTGAGCAGTTCTGAAAGACTCTTTCTGTAGAAACTGCAAGAGGATATTAGGAGCATTAAAGGGCCTATTGTGGAAAAAGTAATATATTCAAATAAAAACTACACAGAAGCATTCTGTGAAACTTCTTTATGTTCTGTGCATTCAACGAACAGAATTGGCCCTTACTTTTCATTGAGCAGTTCTGAAAGACTCTTTCTGTAGAAACTGCATGTGGACATTAATAGCGCTAAGGGACATATAGTGGAAAAAGGAATATCTTCAAATGAAAACAACACAGAACCATTCTGTGAAACTTCTTTCTGATCTGTGCATTCAACTAACAGAGATGAAAATTACTTTTGATTGAGCAGTTCTGAAACACTCTTTCTGTGGAAACTGCAAGTGGACATTCGGAGCTCTAAGCGGCCTATAGTGGAAAAAGGAATATCTTCAAATAAAAACTACACAGAAGCATTCTGTGAAACTTCTATCTGATCTGTGCATTCAACTAACAGAGTTGAACCATACTTTTGATTGAGCATTTCTGAAACACTCCTTCTGTGGTAACTGCCAGTGGACATTCATAGCGCTAAGGGGCCTATAGTGGAAAAAGGAATGTCTTCAAATAAAAACTACACGGAACCATTCTGTGAAACTTCTTTCTGACATGTGCATTCAGCTGAAAGAGTTGAACGGTACTTTTGATTGGGCAGTTCTAAAAGACTCTTTCTGTAGAAACTGCAAGTAGATATTCGGAGCGCTAAGGGGTGTATATTGGAAAAAGGAATATCTTCAAATAAAAACTACACAGAACCATTCTGTGAAACTTCTTTCTGACATGTGCATTCAACTGAAGAGTTGAACCGTACTTTTGATTGGACAGTTATGAAACACTCTTTCTGCAGAAACTGCAAGTGGACATTTGCAGCGCTGAGGGGTCTACAGTGGAAAAGGTATAACTTCATATAAAAACTCTACAGAAGCATTCTGTGAAACTTCTTTCTGATGTGTGCCTCCAAGTAACAGAGTTAAAACTTACCTTTGATTGAGGAGTTCTGTAACAATCTTTCTGTGGAAACTGCAAGTGGACATTCAGAGCGCTAAGTGGCCTAAGGTGTAAAAAGGAATAACTTCAAATAAAAACTACACAGAAGCATTCTGTGTAACATCTTTCTGATGTGGGCGTTGAACTAACAGAGTTGAAACTTACTGTTGACTGAGCAGTTCAGAAACACTCTTTCTGTAGAAACTGCAAGTGGACGTTTGGATCGCTAAGGGGCCTAATGTGGAAAAAGGAATATCTTCAAATAAAAACTACGCAGAAGCATTCTGTGAAACCTCTTTCTGATCTGTGCATTCAACTAACAGGGTAGAACCTTACTTTTGATTGAGCAGTTATGAAACACACTTTCTGTAGAAACTGCAAGTGGACATTCGGAGCGCTAAGGGGCCTATAGTGGAAAAAGGAATATCTTCAAATAAAAACTACACAGAAGCATTTTGTGAAACTTCTTACTGATCTGTACATTCCATTAACAGAGTTGAACCTTAGTTTTGATTGAGCACTTCTGAAACACTCTTTCTGTAGAAACTGCAAGTGGACATTCGGAGCCCTAAAAGGCCTTTAGTGGAAAAAGGAATATCTTCAAATATAAACCACACAGAAGCGTTCTGTGAAACTTCTTTCTGATCTGTGCATTGAATTAACAGAGTTGAACCTTACTTTTGATTGAGCAGTTCTGAAAGAGTCTTTCTGTAGAAACTGCAAGTGGACATTCGGAGCGTTAAGGGTTGTATAGTGGAAAAAGGATTATATTCAAACAAAAACTACACAGAACAATCCTGTGAAACTTCTTTCTGATCTGTGCATTGAAGAAAGAGAGTAGAACCTTATTTTTGATTGAGCAGTTTTGAAACACTCTTTCTTTAGAAACTGCAAGCGGAAATTCGGAGCGCTTAGGGACCTATAGTGTAAAAAGGAATATCTTCAAATATAAAATACACAGAAGCATTCTGTGAAACTTCTTTCTGATCTGTGCATTCAACGAACTGAGTTGTATCTTACTTTTGACTGAGCTGTGCTGAAACAATCTTTCTGTAAAAACCGCAAGCGGACATTCGGAGTGCTAAAGGGCCAATAGTGGAAAAAGGGATAACTTCCTATAAAAACTGTACAGAAGCATTCTGTGAAACGTCTTTCTGATGTGTGCCTTCAAGTAACAGAGTTGAACCTTACCTTTGATTGAGGAGTTCTGTAACAATCTTTCTGTGGAAACTGCACGTGGACATTCAGAACGCTAAGAGGCCTAAGGTGGAAAAAGGAATATCTTCAAATAAAAACTACACAGAAGCATTCTGTGTAACATCTTTCTGATGTGGGCATTGAACTAACAGAGTTGAACCTTACTGTTGATTGAGCAGTTCTGAAACACTCTTTCTGTATAAACTGCAAGTTGACATTCCGAGCGCTAAAGGGCCTATAGTGGAAAAAGGGATATCTTCAAACAAAAACTACACAGAAGCATTCTGTGAAACTTCTTTCTGATCTGTGCATTCAACTAACAGAGTTGAACCTTAGTTTTGACTGAGCAGTTCTGAAACACACTTTCTGTTGAAACTGCAAGTGGACATTCGGAGCGCAAAGGGCCCAATAGTGGAAAAACGAATACCTTCAAATAAACAATACAGTTAAGCATTCTGTGAAACTTCTTCCTGATCTATGTACTCATCTAACAGAGTTGAACCTTACATTTCACTGAGCAGTTCTGAAAAACTCTTAGTGTAGAAGCTGCAAGTGGACATTCCGAGCGCTAAGGGGCCTATAGTGGTAAAAGGAATATCTTCAATTAAAAACTACACGGAAGCATTCTGTGAAACTCCTTTGTGATCTGTGCATACAAGTAAAATTGTTGAACCGAATTTTGATTGAGCAGTTCTGAAACTCTCTTTTTGTAGAAACTGCAAGCGGACATTCGTAGCGCTAAGAGGCCTTTAGTGGAAAAAGGAATATCTTCAAATAAAAACAACACAGAAGCATTCTGTGAAACATCTTGTGATCTGTGCATTCAGCTAACAGAGTTGAAACTTACTTTTGATTCAGGAGTTCTGAAACACTCTTTCTGTAGTAACTGCAATTGGACTTTCAGAGAGCTATGGGGCCTATAGTGGAATAAATGAATAGCTTCAAATAAAATCTACAGAGAAGCATTCTGTGAAACTCCTTTGTGATGTCTACATACAACCAAATGTGTTGATCCGTACTTTTGATTGAGCAGTTCTGAAACACTCTTTCTGTAGAAACTGCAAGTGGACATTGATAGCGCTGAAGGGCCTATAGTGGAATAAAAGAACAGCTTCAAAGAAAAACTACAGAGAAGCACTCTGTGAAACTACTTTCTCATCTGTGCATACAACTAAATTTGTTTATCCGTACTTTTGATTGAGCAGTTCTGAAACACTCTTTCTGTAGAAACTGCAAGCGGACATTCTTAGCACTATGGGGCGTATAGTGGAAAAATTAGTATCTTCAAATTAAAACTACACAGAAGCACTGTGTGAAATTTTTTCTGATCTGAGCATTCATATAACAGAGTTCGCCCTTACTTTTGATTGAGCAGTTCTGATACACTCTTTCTGTAGAAACTGACAGCTGTCATTCCGAGCACTGAGGTTCCTTTAGTGGAAATAGTAATGTATTCAAATAAAAACAACACAGAAGCATTCTATGAAACTCCTTTCTGATCTGTGCATTCAACTAAGAGAGTAGAGCCTTAATTTGATTGAAGAGTTCTGAAACACTCTTTCTGTAGAAACTGCAAGTGGACATTCAGAGCACAAAGGGGCCAATAGTGGAAAAAGGTATATCTCCGAATAAAAAATACACAGAAGCATTCTGTGAAACTTCTTTCTGTTCTGTGAATTCAACAAAGAGTGTTGAACCTTAATTTTGGTTGAGGAGTTCTGAAACAATCTTTCTGTAGAAACTGCAAGTGGATATTTGGAGCGCGAAGAGAATTATAGTGGAAAAAGGAATATCTTCAAATAAAAATTATACAGAGGCATTCTGTGAAACTACTATCTGATTTCTATATTCAACTAACAGAGTTGAACCTTACATTTGATTGAGGAGTTCTGAAACTCTCATTATGTAGAAACTGCAACAGGACATTCGGAGCGCTAAGGGGCCTATGGTGGAAAAAGCAATGTCTTCAAATAAAAACTACACAGAAGCATTCCATGAAACTACTTTCCGATCTGTGCATTCAACTAACAGAGTTGAACGTTACATTTTATTGCGCAGTTCTTAAACACTCTTTCTGTAGAAACAGCAATTGGACATACGCAGCGATCAGCGGCCTATAGTGGAAAAAGGAATATGGTCTTATAAAAATTACACAGAAGCATTCTGTGAAACTACTTTCTGATCTGTGCATTCAACCAACAGAGTTGAACCTTACTTTTGATTGTGCAGTTCTGAAACACTTTTTCTGTAGAATCTGCTAGTGGACATTCAGAGCGGTAAGGGGCCCATAGTGGAAAAAGGAATATCTTCAAATAAAAACCACACAGAAGTAGTCTGTGAAAGTTATCTCTGATACGTGCATTCAACTAACGGAGTTGAACCTAACCTTTGATTGAGCAGTTCTGAAACACTCTTTCTGTAGAAAGTGCAAGTGGACATTCAGAGCACTTAGGGGCCTATAGTGGAAAAAGGAATATCCTCAAATAAAAACTACGCAGAGGCACTCTGTGAAAATTCTTTCCAATCTATGCATTCATCTAACAGAGTTGAACCTTACTTTTGATTGAGCAGTTCTGAGACACGCTTTCTGTAGAAACTGCAAGTGGACGTTCGGAGCGCTAAGGGGCCTATAGTGGAAAAAGGAATGTCTTCAGCTAAAAACTACACAGAAGCATTCTGTGAAACTTCTTTCTGATCTGTGCATTCAGCTAACAGAGCTGAACTTTTCTTTTGATTGAGCAGCTCTGAAACACTCTTTCTGTAGAAACTGCAAGTGGACATTCGGAGTGCTAAGGGTCCTCTACTGGAAAAAGGAATATGTTCAAATAAAAACTACACAGAAGAGTTCTGTGAAACTTTGTTCTGATGGGCGCATTCAGCTAACAGAGTTGAACCTCACTCTTGATTGAAGAGTTCTGAAACACTCTTTCTGTAGAAACCGCAAGCGGACATTCGGAACTATAAGGGGTCTGTAGTAGAAAGAGGAATATCTTCAAATAAAAACTACACAGAAGGATTCTGTGAAACTTCTTTCTGATCTGTGCATTCAGCTAACAGACCTGAACCTTACTTTTGATTCAGTAGTTCTGAAACACCCTTTCTGTAGAAACTGCAAGTGGACATACGGAGCGCTACAGGGCCTACAGTGGAAAAAGGAATGTCTTTAAATAAAAACTACACAGAAGGATTCTGTGGAACTTCTTTCTGTTCTGTGCATTCAACTAACATAGTTGAAGCTTACCTTTGATTGAGCAGTTCTGAAACACTCTTTCTGTAGAAACTGCAAGTGGACATTAGGAGCGCTAGGGGGCCAATAGTGGAAAAAGGAATATCTTCAAATAAAAACTACACAGAAGCATTCTGTGAAACTTCTTTCTCTTCTGTCCATTCAACTAACAGTGTTCAAGCTTACTTTTGATTGAGCACTTGTGAAACTCTCTTTCTGTAGAAACTGCAAGTCGACATTCCAAGCGCTAAAGGGCCTATAGTGGAAAAAGGGATATCTTCAAATAAAAACTACACAGAAGCATTCTGTGAAACTTCTTTCTGTTCTCTGCACTAAACTAACAGAGTTGAAGCTTACTTTTGATTGAGAAGTTATGAAACACCATTTCTGTAGAAACTGCAGGTGAACATTCGGAGCGCTAAGGGGCCTATAGTGGAAAAAGAAATATCTCCAAATAAAATCTACACAGAAGCATTCTGTGAAACTCCTTTCTGTTCTGTCCATTCAACTAACAGTGTTGAAGCTGACTTTTGACTGAGCAGTTCTGAAACACTCTTTCTGTAGAAACTGCAAGTTGACATTCCGACCGCGAAAGGGCCTATATTGGTTAAAGTGATGTCTTCAGATAAAAACAACACAGATGCATTCTGTGAAAATTCTTTCTGTTCTCCGCATTCAACTAACAAATTTGAAGCTTACTTTGATTGAGCAGTTCTGAAACACTCTTTCAGTAGAAACTGCAAGTGGACATTCGGAGCGCTAAAGGGTCTATAGTGGAAAAAGGGATATCTTCAAATAAAAACTACACAGAAGCATTCTGTGAAACTTCTTTCTGTTCTGTCCATTCAACTAACAGACTTGAAGCTTACTTTTGTTTGAGCAGTTCTGAAACACTCTTTCGGTAGAAATTGCAAGTTGACATTCTGAGCGCTAAAGGGCCAATAGTGGAAAAAGGGATATCTTCAAATTAAAACTACACAGAAGCATTCTGTGAAACTTCTTTCTGTTCTGTGCATTCAACTAACAGAGTTGACGCTTTCTTTTGATTGAGCAGTTCTGAAACACTTTTTCTGTAGAACCTGCAAGTGGACATTCGGAGCGCTAAGGGGCCTACAGTGGAAAAAGGAATATCTTCAAATAAAAACTACACAGAAGCATTCAGTGAAACTTCTTTCTGTTCTGTCCTTTCAACTAACAGAGTTGAAGCTTACTTTTGATTGAGCAGTTCTGAAACACTCTTTCTGTAGAAACTGGAAGTTGACAATCCGTGCACTAAAGGGCCTATAGTGGAAAAAGGGATATCTTCAAATAAAAACTACACAGAAGCATTCTGTGAAACTACTTTCTGTTCTGTGCATTCAACTAACAGAGTTGAAGCTTACTTTTCATTGAGCAGTTCTGAAACACTCTTTCTGTAGAAAATGCAAGTGGACATTAGGAGCGCTAGGGGACCAATAGTGGAAAAAGGAATATCTTCAAATAAAAACTACACAGAAGCATTCTGTGAAACTTCTCTCTTTTCTGTGCATTCAACTAACAGTGTTCAAGCTTACTTTTGATTGAGCAGTTGTGAAACCCTCTTTCTGTAGAAACTGCAAGTTGACAATTCAAGCGCTACATGGCCTATAGTGGAAAAAGGGATATCTTCAAATAAAAACTACACAGAAGCATTCTGTGAAACTTCTTTCTCTTCTGTGCACTAAACTAACAGAGCTGAAGCTTACTTTTGATTGAGCAGTTATGAAACACCATTTCTGTAGAAACTGCAGGTGGACATTCGGAGCGCTAAGGGGCCTATAGTGGAAAAAGAAATATCTCCAAATAAAATCTACACAGAAGCATTCTGTGAAACTTCTTTCTGTTCTGTGCATTCAACTAACAGAGTTGAAGCTTTCTTTTGATTGAGCAGTTCTGAAACACTCTTTCTGTAGAAACTGCAAGTGGACATTCTGAACGCTAAGGGGCCTGTAGTGGAAAAAGGAATATCTTCAAATACAAACAACACAGAAGCATTCTGTGAAACTTCTGTCTGTTCTGTCCGTTCAACTAACCGAGTTGAAGCTGACTTTTGATTGGGCAGTTCTGAAACAATCTTTGTGTAAAAATTGCAAGTTGACATTCCGACCGCTAAAGGGCCAATAGTGGATAAAGCGATATCTTCAGATAAAAACTACAAAGAAGCATTCTGTGAAAATTCTTTCTGTTCTGCGCATTCAACTAACGGAGTTGAAGCTTACTTTTGATTGAGCAGTTCTGAAACACTCTTTCTGTAGAAACTGCAAGTGGACAGTCAGAGCTCTAAGGGGCCTATAGTGGAAAAAGGGATATCTTCAAATAAAACCTACACAGAAGCATTCTGTGAAAGTTCTTTCTGTTCTGTGCATTCAACTAACAGTGTTAAAACTTACCTGTGATTGAGCAGTTCTGAAAATCTCTTTCCATGGAATCTGGAAGCATACATTTGGAGCGCTATGGGGCCTATAGTGGAAAAAGAAGTTTCTCCCAATAAAAAGTACACAGTAGCATTCTGTGAAACTTCTTTCTCTTCTGTCCATTCAACTAACAGAGTTGAAGCTTACTTTTGATTGAGCAGTTCTGAAAATCTCTTTCTGTAGAAAGTGCAAGTGGACATTCTGAGCACTAAGGGGCCTGTAGTTGAAAACGGCATGCCTTCAATTAAAACCTACACAGAAGAATTCTGTGCAACTTCTTTCTCTTCTGTGCATTCAACTAACAGATTTAAAGTTACTTTTGATTCAGCAGTTCTGAAACACTCTTTCTGTGGAAACTGCAAATGGAAAATCCGAACACTAAGTGGCCTATAGTGGAAAAAGGCATATCTTCAAAAAACACTAGACAAAAGCATTCTGTGAAACGCCTTTCTGTTCTGAGCATTCAACTAACAGGGATAAAGCTTGCCTTTGATTGGGCACTTCTAAAACACTCTTTCTGTCGAAACTGCAAGTTGACATACGGAGCGCTATGCGGCCTAAAGAGGAAAAACTTATGTCTTCAAATAGAAACTACACAGAAGCATTCTGTGAAACTTCTTTCTCTTCTGTCCATTCAACTAACAGAGTTGAAGCTGACTTTTGAATGAGCAGTTCTGAAACACCCTTTCTGTATAATCTGCAAGTTGATATTCGGAGCGCTAAGGAATCTATGGTGGAAAAAGCAATATCTACAAATAAAAAATACACAGAAGCATTCTGTGAAACTTCTTTCTGTTCTGTGCTTTCATCTAACAGAGTTGAAGCTTCCTTTTGATTGAGCAGTTCTGAAACACTCTTTCTTTACTAACTGCAAGTTGATATTCCGAGCGCTAAAGGGCCTGTAGTGGATAAAGGGATATCTTCAGATAAAAACTACAAAGAACCATTCTGTGAAACTTCTTTCTGTTCTGTGCATTCAACTAACAGAGTTGAAGCTTACAATTGATGGAGCAGTTCTGAAACACACTTTCTGTAGAAACTGCAAGTGGACATTCGGAGCTCTAAGGGGCATATAGTGGAAAAAGGAATATCTTCAAATAAAAACTACACAGAAGCATTCTGTGAAACTTCTTTCTGTTCTGTGCATTCAATTAACAGTGTTGAAGCTTACTTATGATTCAGTAGTTCTGAAACACTCTTTCTGTGGAAACTGCAAGTGGACATTCAGAGCGCTAAGGGGCCTATAGTGGAAAAATTAAAATATCTAAATAAAAAATACACAGAAGCATTCTGTGAAACTTCTCTCTGTTCTGTGCATTCAAGTAACGGAGTTGAAGCTTACTTTTGATTGAGCAGTTCTGAAACACCCTTTCTGTAGAAACTGCAAGTGGACAATCGGAGCGCTAATGGACCCACAGTGGAAAAAGGAATATCTTCAAATAAAAACTACACAGAAGCATTCTCAGAAACTTCTTTCTGTTCTGTCCATTTAACTAAAAGTGTTGAAGATGACTTTTGATTGAGCAGTTCTGGAGCACTCTTTCTGTAGAAACTGAAAGTTGACATTCCGAGCGCTAAGGAGCCTATGGTGCAAAAAGTAAAATCTACAAATAAAAACTACACAGAAGCATTCTGTGAAACTTCCTTCTGTTCTCTGCATTCAACTAACAGACTTGAAGCTTACTTTTGATTCAGCTGTTCTGAAACCCTCTTTCTGTAGAAACTTCAAGTGGACATTCAGAGCGCTAAGGGGCCTATAGTGGAAAAAGGAATATCTTCAAGTAAAAACTACACAGAAGCATTCTGTGAAACATCTTTCTGTTCTGTGCATTCAACTAACAGAGTTGATGCTTACTTTTCATTGAACAGTTCTGAAACACTCTTTCTGTAGAAACTGCAAGTGGACATTCGGAGCGCTAAGTGGCCTGTAGTGGAAAAAGGAATATATTCCAATAAAAACTACACAGAAGCATTCTGTGAAACTGCTCTCTGTTCTGTCCATTCAACAAACAGAGTTGAAGCTTACTTTTGACTGAGCAGTTCTGAAACACTCTTTCTGTAGAAACTGCAAGTTGACATTCCCAGCGCTAAGGAACCTATAGTGGAAAAAGTAATATCTCCAAATAAAAAGTACAAAGAAGCATTCTGTGAAACTTCTTTCTGTTCTGTGCATTCAACTAACAGAGTTGAAGCTTACTTTTGATTGAGCACTTCTGAAACACTCTTTCTGTAGAAACTGCATGTTGACATTCTGAACGCTATGGGGCCAATAGTGGAAAAACAGATATCTTCAAATAATAACTACACAGAAGCATTCTGTGAAACTTCTTTCTATTCTGTGCATTCAACTAACAGAGTTGAAGATTACTTTTGATTGAGCAGTTCTGAAACACTCTTTCTGTAGAAACTGCAAGTGGATATTCGGAGCGCTAAGGGGCCTATAGTGGAAAAAGGAATATCTTCAAATAAAAACTACACAGAGGCATTCTGTGAAACTTCTTTCTGTTCTGTCCATTCAAGAAAAAGAGTTGAAGCTGACATTTGATTGAGAAGTTCTGAAACACTCTTTCTATAGAAACACCAAGTTGACATTCCAACCGCTAAAGGTCCTATATTGGATAAAGTGTTATCTTCAGATAAAAACTACACAGAAGCATTCTGTGAAAATTCTTTCTGTTCTGCGCATTCAACAAACAGAGTTGAAGCTTACTTTTGATTCAGCAGTTCTGAAACACTCTTCCTGTAGAATCTGCAAGTGGAGATTCTGAGCCCTAAGGGACTTAGAGTGGAAAAAGCGATATCTTCAAATGAAAACTACACAGAAGCATTCTGTGAAACTTCTTTCTGTTCTGTCCATTCAACTGAGTTGAAGCTTACTTTTGATTGAGCAGTTCTGAAACACTCTTTCTGTAGAAATTGAAAGTTGACTTTCCGAGTGCTAAAGGGCCTATAGTGGAAAAATGGGTATCTTCAAATAAAAACTACACAGAAGAATTCTGTGAAACTTCTTTCTGTTCTGTGCATTCAACTAACAGAATGGAAGATTACTTTTGATTGAGCAGTTCTGAATGTCTCTTTCTGAAGAAACTGCAAGTTGACATTCCGAGTGCTAAGGATCCTATAGTAGAAAAACAAATATCTCCAAATAAAAATTGCAGCGAAGAATTCTGTGGAATTTCTTTCTATTCTGTTCATTCAACTAACAGAATTGAAGCTTACTTTTGATTGAGCAGTTCTGAAACACTATTTGTGAAGAAACTCCAAGTGGACATTCGGAGCGCTAAGGGGCCTATAGTGCAAAAAGTAATATCTTCAAATAAAAACTACACAGAAGCATTCAGTGAAACTTCTTTCTGTTCTGTCCTTTCAACTAACAGAGTTGAAGCTTACTTTTGATTGTGCAGTTCTGAAACACTCTTTCTGTAGAAACTGGAAGTTGGCATTCCGTGCGCTAAAGTCCTATAGTGGAAAACGGGATATCTTCAAATAAAAACTACACAGAAGCATTCTGTGAAACTTCCTTCTATTCTGTGCATTCAACTAACACAGTTGAAGATTACTTTTGATTGAGCAGTTCTGAAACACCGTTTCTGTAGAAACTGCAGGTGGACATTCGGAGCACTAACGGGCCTATAGTGGTAAAAGAAATATCTCCAAATAAAAACTACACAGAAGCATTCTGTGAAACTTCTTTCTGTTCTGTGCATTCAACTAACAGAGTTGAAATTTTCCTTTGATTGAGCAGTTCTGAGACACTCGTTCTGTAGAAACTGCAAGTGGACATTCTGAACGCTAAGGGGCCTATAGTGGAAAAAGGAATATCTTCAAATAAAAACTACACAGAAGCATTCTGTGAAACTACTTTCTGATCTGTGCATTCAACTAACAGAGTTGATGCTTACTTTTGATTGAACAGTTCTGAAACACTCTTTCTGTGGAAACTGCAAGTGGACATTCAGAGCACTAAGGGGCCTGTAGTGCAAAAAGAATATCTTCAAATAAAAACTCCACAGAAGCATTCAGTGAAACTTCTTTCTGCTCAGTCCTTTCAACTAACATTGTTGAAGCTTACTTTTGATTTGAGCATTCCTGAAGGACTCTTTTTGTAGAAACTGGAAGTTGATGTTCCGTTCGCTAAAGGCCCTATAGTGGAAAAAGCGATACCTTCAATTAAAAACTACACAGAAGCATTCTGTGAAACTTCTTTCTGTTCTGTCCATTCAACTAACAGTGTTGAAGCTGACTTTTGATTGAGCAGTTCTGAAACACACTTTCTGTAGGCAACTGCAAGTTGACATTCTGACCGCTAAATGGCCTATGGTGGATAAAGAGATATCTTCAGCTAAAAACTACACAGAAGCATTCTGTGAAAGTTCTTTCTGTTCTGTGCTTTCATCTAACAGAGTTGAAGCTTACTTTT